>NC_064621.1:15194015-15497045 GCF_023898315.1 Schistocerca nitens | reverse complement strand
ACGATTGTCCACAAAGCCATTGTTTCAAGAGCATCACAAAACAAATCAAGTCCGTCTTGCCGATAGTGGTCCAAAGACGCTCGTCCTCTTGACACCCTTTACTCTTTGTGTTGGTCAAGGTAAGCATTTTCGGTACTAACCTTGCACACAATGTGCAATATACGATCTTTTCCAAATAGTGGGGAATCCAATTTCCGGAAATTTATCAGTGGTCACTTGTCTCTCATATCACGGTTTTTGTTCCGCTTGTACGATTTTATCGGTCTGGATATCGGACGTAGCTTCTCGTCACGTACAAGGCGCCAGCCGCTCAGATAATTTAACGGCATTTGCGTTCAGAGTCCCTGGTATCTCGTCCTGGTCCTCTCTGCAGAGTAATCTGCTGTTCACCTCTCACTTTTGTAGGGCCTCTTTTAGCGTCTCCACGTCCTTGTCTAGCCTTGGCGTTACATAAACTAAGCACAACACCTAATGAACCTCAGCAGCTACAGATGCTTTTTCATACAAAAATCGAATTACAGCATACACTTTGCAACCGGCGTGAACAGCGATTTTGGAAGCCATTGTTGTTTGCTTTCACCCAAAGTCAAACGATTCCTGTATCAAAAAATGACTTCTGTGGCTTTGTAAAGAATTTGCAGATAGTGATCCATTCGTAAAACTGTGTTCTGCGAAGGCAATATTTAGACACAAGCAAAGAGTCCATCACTTTTCGAATGCGGCTCGCATTCGTGCTTAGTGTCAGTTGGCAGTGTTTGCGCCAAGCGCTGACGGTACCATAATGATTTTCCGGTCTCCCTTCCGCATACAAAAGTCTGAAAATGTGGCAAGTCGGAAATCGCCAATCTCCAATAGGGCACAACTAATCTAGAAGGCACAGACAGTATTTGGTAGGTTCTCCTTGTGCGAAATGTTACGGGTTCTGCGGACGCAGCTCCGTATTTGTATAATGGTTAGATGCAGTTGCCCCATAAACAGTATTTTCATTGACATTAATACGTGAATGTAACATACCACGTAGTGTGTAGTGAGCAGTGCGAATACCTCTTGATTTACACACGGACGTGACCTTTAACCAGTGTTCATGGCTATAGCACTCCATATCAATTAGCTGTCAGATCCCTTTGGTACATTCGCGTTAAAGCCGTACCAAAAGCATTTGTTTATATTACATCGTATACAGGAAATACGGATTGGAAGTTTATTTCTTCTATTTACACAAATTAACTCTACCTAATTGACATTATGTAACTGTATTATGTTATGTAATAAAACAGGGTGGCTGGCCGTGGTGGCCGTGCGGTTCCAGGGGCTGCAGTCTGGAATCGAGCGACCGCTACGGTCGCAGGTTCGAATCCTGCCTCGGGCATGGATGTTTGTGATGTCCTTAGGTTAGTTAGGTTTAAGTAGTTCTAAGTTCTAGGGGACTGATGACTTCAGATGTTAAGTCCCACAGTGCTCAGAGCCAGCCAAAACAGGGTGACAATGAGTTTATGTGGCACATCGAACACGTCGTTTGCCGTTTGTCCAAATTCTGAGAGACATGTTACTAAAGAGAACTAGGAAACAAAAATATTAATTGTAATGGAGATCGAGATCATGGTCCTAGTAATGAAGGACTAATACGCGACGTGCCCTGTAGAATTCACATACTGTACTGTAGGGAGAGCGACAAAGAGTGGCTTAGCTGTGTTACGATAGTGATATTTCATTTGAAACTATCTCAGAACGCATAGCTGCCGTGTAATCGGCTTGTGAGATGAGTGACTTGTGTCACTACCTTTCGATTTATAATGGTGTGTCTAAAGTATTGATGGTGTTGAAGTCGACTGCTGTTGCATTCGTGGCCTATAACTACTATTACTTTTAAGAATATACAGGGTTTTATTGTTTGCTATACGCAATTATTTAATTCATTGTACTTATTTTGGACTGATTTGGTGTTGTGCTCCGCACCGTGATTTCTTGAGGTTTCCACCATTAGATACCTACCACATCCAAATTCAATCGTAATGTGATTTACACACTGTAATCTTCATTTGGCCCGTCTACTGCTTGATCAAGTTCGAAGTTAACTGAGCACGCTAACTTGTCCCTCTTCTTGTATATGCTCGGAAGTTCATTTTGTGTTACATTTGTCCGCCTAATTTTTGAAATCCTTTTGTAATATAATGTTTCAACTTCGACTATTTCTTCCTGCTATGTTTTCATAAAATGTACAGTTTGACTTTCAGGCCCATAAAATGCATTGGTTTAATTTCAAAAGCGTTTTCGTTAGCCACATCCGAATGGAAAATGAATTAGGTGTACCACGTGTTCATATTATTTCGACCAGTATCAATACACAGACCCACTAATAAAAAGGAAATAGACAAGAAATAGTTCGTTTTACTATCGCAATAGACAAAAGTCATCACTCGTTCAAAATTAAAATTTTTTTCTTTTCTCTCAGACGTCTAAAACGATATTTCTATAGCTAAACGTTTATGAAATACACATCGTTTGCATCTCAAGCGAAAGACCCTACATAGCGTGAATCACACAAATGACAGGACTCGCACTACCTACAAACGTTTAAAATATAGACATTCACGTTGGATTATTTAGTATGGGATCATGAAAGTGTTACATGTTTCAGTTTAGACCTATTTTTGACTTCTAAGATACTAAGGCACATTCGATTTGTTTTTCTAAATGAAATTATATGCTTATTATTACCTTGTATCAATATGCTTAAGTAGAAGATTTTAAAAAACGGTAATTTACCCATATTTATAGAGATTTTTGTGGCAGCAGTTGTGTTTTTGCCGTGCAGTCTTGCTGTGAAGCCGCTTCGTAGCATCTTACACTTAACCTTTCTCCACTGAAAGGAAAAAGCCACGGATCCATCGATACAAACGATTAAAGCATTGCCATTTTCCCGATAATTGTTCGCTCGCATTTGAAGGCAAATTCATGTCTGAAATCATGTTCAACCTATTTAATTCTGTTCCAATTAGGAAAAATATAGAATTTAATCTCGAAATACAGGTTAGATTATTTGTCTCAGTCGACAATACCGAACGCGCGGTTGCCGCCATCGTTGGTCAGGTGTGCGCAGCAGATTTCTTATGACTTCCTTCAAGGAAAGAAGTGTAAAAGATGACCACTGCCATAATTTCGTTCCACATATAACAGAAAAATTTATGTGACTGATGCAATTACTGCAGAGACACGCTGGTTGCAGAGGTTACGATTTTATTATGTGGAATATTACAGCATCAGATAGCACTTTACTAGTGATATTATTTATACTATAAGCATGATCGATTTCGGAATACACATTCCGTCATCAGAGGACTTTGAATGTGGATGTGACTGGTTTTCCAATCAATGAAATACATCGACGCATGGATAGTCGAAACCAACAGTTTCCTGCTGTACCACTTAACTACATCGGAAAAACACGTAATGTTGTTTAAAACTTCTGGTTTAGTTATTACGCTCCATGAATCGTTTGGATTTCACATGTTTTGTAAAACAAAACAAAACAAAACAAAACGTTTGCGCATAGCTTTTACATGACGTTACGTGCATGATGGTATGACAGGCTACCGGTAGCTATCGGCTATCCATGCGTGGACGTTTTTCATTCAATCGATAAACACTGACTGGTTTTCCAGCTGCGTCTGATGACAGATTGCGCATTCCAAAATCGATCATTTATTATTTATTCCAATAATCCTGTTGGTTATACTTCTTTGTGTTTCATTTTTTTGCTCTCAAAATTCCTTCATTCTTCGAGAGCATAGTGCCATGTTTTCGTAATTCTCGTCATTCCATTTATTTGCACCTTTCTTCCCTGAAATCGTGCCTTTTGTATTGCTTCTCTAAAAAGTGTTCTCTTTTCTTTTAGACCCGTTCTAATTCCAGCGTCTTACATATTTTTGTCAATTTCAGTTAACCTTGTAGGTTTAGTTTTGTAGCTGTTCATTAAGCTGAAGATGCACTTGATTAGTCTGTTCTATTCATTCGGTACATGCGTCCATAAAACTGTTGTCTTCTTTTTTTTAATTACATCGTTTGTCTTCTACATTTACAAACAGGGGTGTTAAGTTTTATCTTAATTTGTATTCAACATTACTATTACTTTTAGGTCAGTCATGTATGTCGTATGAATAATCACCATGAATAAAGTGCAGCCTGAGGAAATTTGTGATCTTTCACATACTAAAGCAGATAGCGACTGCGATTGCCTTAGAAGTCATCGTCAACAGCGATGGTGACATTTAAAATCAGAACTTACCAGAGTCGTTCAATAAGTAATGGAACACTTTGTTCTCAAAACAGAGTGGTTTTATTCATGATTTAAGTACATCGTAGTGTTCCGGAATTCTTTGGCTGGAAAACCCTATTTTTCAAGGTAAACTACCTTCTGTTCTGTGACCTTACTCCACCTTAATGTGATAGCCTGTGTGTCGTCGTGCTACCACTACAATGGTTTCCGTCTCACCCTAGTTCCTGCTCAATCAATAACTTCCACATCACTGCTGTGGTTCTTCACTGGGGCAAAGACGGGCAAACCAGAAGGTGCAGGATCCCAGCTGTAGGTCGGATGAGGAAGAACAGTCCACGTAAGCTTTGTGGTCTCCTCTCTGGTGCGCAGAATTATGTGTGGCCTTACTTTATAGTGGAGACGTGCGTTCTCGTTCTTGAGGCCACTAATACGCAGTAATCGTTTCTTCAAATTCCTAAGAGTCTCACAACAGACTCCTGAGTTGGCCGTTTGACCATGAAGGAGGACATCGAAGAGAGTAACCTCTCCAAAGTCCCAGGGGACCGCAGCGCTGCATTAACCGGCTGACCGTACTGTTCTGGACTTTTTCTTCGAATGAGACGTTGTGTACAGCCACTCCATGGATTGTCATTTTGTTTAAAGCTCAAAGAGAATCCATGTTGCATCACCTGTGACACTGTTAGACAAGAAATCGTCACCATCAGCCTCATAAGTAATTCAGTACAGATGTTCCTTCTTTCCCCTATATGTTGTTCAGCTAGGTTTCGATGGACCCAGTGGGCACAAAACTTCGAATATGCCAACTAGTGGACAAGTGTCTCAGCACTACCCACAGGGGGTGAAGTTCAGTACCGAATTGATAAATTGTTATTCGTCGATCACCTCGAATGAGCGGATCCCCAAGTTGTAGCCACGCAGGCGTCATACCCGCCTAGGTAGCCCATAGAGAATAAATATCTATGGAGTGAGCATTAGGATGTGTAGAATGAGAATTTTGTCCGCAACATCGCCTTCAGCTCAAGCCACGTAATTTTGGGACGGCGCCTTTTATCCCTTCAGCGCTTAGCGTATTTTGCGTACTATTATTTCCCTGTTACAGATAAATCACCTTCAGAAATACCGTGAAACTTAGAATACGAGTTTCACAGTCATCTTAACAATTTAAAATCAGAAAATGAAGCCGGCTTAAAGATGTGACGAGCTTTTTCGACAGAATATTATAGCTCACATTCCACTTAATTTACGATCTTTCGGTAACGGGTTAAAAAGTCAGAGCCAACAATACTGTTCACGTTTTCTATTGCACTGATTTATATTATCGAATCTCTGTACTAACTAATTACGTTAAATGACACTGTATAGAAAGTGTCTCATGCAGAAATACATAGATACACGCAAGGGTTTGCCAACCTGCAGAAACTGGAGGAAATTCATCAGTCTGTCATGTAAAAATTTTATCTGCAGCCAGCCGGGGTGGCCGAGCGGTCCTAGGCGCTGAACCGCGCGACCGCTACGGTCACAGCTTCGAATCCTGCCTCGGGCATGGATGTGTGTGATGTCCTTAGGTTAGTTAGGTTTAAGTAGTTCTAAGTGCTAGGGGACTGATGACCTCAGAAGTTAAGTCTCATAGTGCTCAGAACCATTTGAACCATTTTTTTTAATCTGCATATTAACATAGCACCAGTACGTATACACTGACTGGCCGATTACTCAAACACATTTGCAAATCTGTCTATCACTTTTCTCGTAAACACATGGTCATAAAATAGCGGAAATTATCTCTACAATACAAGACTATACAATACCGTGCCTCGGCATTTTTCACATATAAAGTTCCTCATATCAATATGATACTTACAGATACACATTTGTTGTACATATCTATGAAAAATAACTGGCCCTCCTTTCACATACCTCTCTTTACATCCGTAGCATCGACAATAATGCACCATATGTGTTACTAAAACTCAAACATGCAGAAACATATATAAAACAAGACGAATACATGTACTCTTAAAGTTCTGCTTTCGCCGCAAATTATAGATAAGCAGCGTCGTCCCAAAATCACGTGACTACCGCGGTTTGTTGTTGAGAACATACGCAGCAGGCTACGCCAACTCCATAGATATGTACACTATGTGGTCAAAAGTATTCGGACACCCCTAAAAACATACGTTTTTCACATTAGATGCATTGTACTACCACGTACTGTCAGATACTCCATATCAGCGACCTCAGTAATCATCAGACATCGTGAGAGAGCAGAATGGGGCGCACCGCGGAACTTCGAACGTGGCCAGGTGACTCGGTGTCACTTGTGTCATGCGTCTGTGTGCGAGATTTCCACACTCCTAATCCACTAATCTAGGTCCACTGCTTCCGATGTGATGGTGAAGTGGAAACGTAGAGGGTGACTTACAGCACAAAAGCGTACAGGTCGACCTCGTCTGTTGACAGAGAAAGCGCCGTCAGTTGAAGAGGGTCGTAATGCGTAATAGGCAGATATCTATCCAGACCATCATATAGAAATTCCAAACTGCATCAGAATCCACTGAAAGCACTATGACAGTTAGGCGGGACGTGAGAAAACTTGGATTTCATGGTCCAGTGGCTGCTCATAAGCCACACATTAGGCCGGTAAATGCCAAACGACGCCTCCCTTGGTGAAGCGTAAACATTGGACGATTGAACAGTGAAAAACGTTGTGTGGAGTGACGAATCACTGTACGTAATGTGGCGATCCGATGGCAGGGTGTGGGTATGGCGAATGCCTGGTGAACGTCATTTGCCAGCGTGTGTAGTGCCAACAGTAAAATTCGGAGGCGGTGGTGTTATGGTGCGGTCGTGTTTTTCATGTAGGGGGCTTGCACTGCTTGATGTTTTGCGTGGCACTATCACAGCACCTTCTTGCTTCCCACTGTTCAATAATTCGAGAATGGCGATTGCATCTTTCAACAGGATTGAGCACCTTTTCATAATGCTGGCCTGCACTGAGTCCTGACCTGAATCCTACAGAACACCTTTGGGATGTTTTGGAACGACGACTTCGTGCCAGGCCTCACCGACATCGATACCTCTCCTCAGTGCAGCACTCCGTGACTAATGGACTGCCGTTCCCCAAGAAACCTTCCAGCACCTGATTTAACGTATGCCTTCGAGTGGAAGATGTCATGAAGGCTAACGGTGGTCCAGCGCCATATTGAATTCCAGCATTACCGATGGAGGACGCCACGATCTTATACGTCATTTCAGCCAGGTGTCCAGATATTTTTGATCACAGTGTATATACTCTGTGGGGCAGCCACTTGTGTTAGGCCGGCCGCTACCGGAACGGAGAGATGTGCCTGCCCGGAATAAAACCTGCATGGCGGGTTTATAACGAGGGGTCGTTGTGACAGCTAGCCTGGATGAGGTCTTTCGGCGTTTTCCCACTTTCCACTAGGTGAATACCGGGCTGGTTCCTATGTTTTGCCTCAGATCACGCTATAGAATCATTTACAACACTTGAGAATGAGATTTTCACTCTGCAGCGGAGTGTGCGCTGATATGAAACTTCCTGGCAGATTAAAACTATGTGCCGGAGCGAAACTCGAACTCGGGACTGGGCGTGAGTCGTGCTTGGGTAGCTCAGACGGTAGAGCACTTGCCCACGAAAGGCAAAGGTCCCGAGTTGAGTCTCGGTCCGGCACATAGTTTTAATCTAGCAGGAAGTTTCATTTACAACACTTTCTCACTCTCTACGCAGGCATACATAGTTGACTGCTTGTGTCCTGTGCGGTGACTAGGATGCTGATGCTGCTAGCTGTTTGGTCTCCTGAAACACTTAACCGGCAGCAGTACGCGTCACAGCTTTATGCGGCCAGTGTGGCCGTCGGAGATCAGGCGTATTTCCTTGTTTTGTTGACGACACGCGGTTCAGCCAGGGCTTACCGTGATCTTATCCATTTTCCAGAGTCCGTAGAACCTCTGTAAATGCCTGTGTATAGCCGGCCGCTGGTGGCCGAGCGGTTCTGGCGCTACAGTCTGGAACCGCACGACCGCTACGGTCGCAGGTTCGAATCCTGCCTCGGGCATGGATGTGTGTGTTGTCCTTAGGTTAGTTAGGTTTAAGTAGTTCTAAGTTCTAGGGGACTTATGACCTCAGCAGTTGAGTCCCATAGTGCTCAGAGCCATTTGAACCATTTTGAACCTGTGTATATTTGTAACGGTCTGATTTTTCGCCACAAGAAATTGAAGACGTCGTTTTGAAAACTGGTTGTCTCGCAGCCATCAACCAGGAGGTAATGAAAATATATGAGATGATCCGGGGAATGTTTAAGGATGTGACACACTAAAGTCTCTTAAACCTAAACTGGCCGAGGTATAAATATGAACGAAATACATTGGCCGTTGCGAATATGGACAACCCTCAGCATAAATAGTGGAATAAGGACAATGAAAATTTGTGGTGAACTGGGACTCGAAGCCAGGATTCCGGCGTATCGCGAGCGGTCGCCTTACCCCTAGGCTATCCGAGCACGACTGATGGTCAGCCCCAAACTTCCATATATCGTCAACTATGTGTCTATAGGTTGCACTCGCATATGGATTATGTATTCCCATGTAGGAGAGACATTTTAATTGAAAGTTACTTGCCCGGTTTCGGCAGATAAATACGATACTGCCGTGCCTGTGTTGTTCTGAAGTACGATGCAAAGTTCCTTCGGACATGCATGCACGTTCGGAATAAAACAAGCTCTGCAATATCGGAAAAAAAAAAATTGTTTCATAGAACGCTCCTCGTCGGATGTTCTCTGGAGCTGTGACAGGTGCCCCGTGGTGAGGAATCGCTGCTTTGGCGACGGGTCTGCGAGGTGACGCGAAGTGAGCCCAGCACTGGTGCGGGGTCCGAGCACCCGCCTGCAGAAGTGGGTCAGCGGAGCTGCGCGTCGCCTGTGGTTGCCTTCCGCCTCGCAGGAAACTGCGTCAGCGCCGGCACAGGGCGCGTCCGCCTGATTGATTCCCGGCGACGTTAGCGGAGGACCCACCACACGGCCGCGCCCCGCCTTCCGGCGCCGCCTCCTTGCCTCTTCCGGTGCTTCGCTTTCCCTCGACGCGCCGCTACGGCGCACGTCACAAAACGATGCAACTCGTTTTTTCACACGTGGCGTCTAAATTACCGGCTAATTTCTTTCAGCAAAAATTTTACGAGGTCACCGATGGCGTCACCATCACCACGACATTGTTACATTGAAGCCACATGTGCTCTGTGTCTAGGGTCAACACGAATGTAGTGCGTTTTTTTAACCCCCTCCCCCCTTCATATCTGTGTTAGTATTGCACAGAAAATACCTGCATAAAACTGCATTTCAGCGATTATCACTGTGTGTCTTGTTTGGGAAAAAACTTTTTCCATTCACTTGAGTGCCTGCTGTTGACAACAGTAATGCCCACTTCACCTGTTTCCCTCAAGCGTGCATCCAGTACTGCTTGCGTCTTTCTCCGATGTATGTTCCGTGCAGTGTGAGTTGGATATTAACAGTGATACACAGCAGTAGCGATAGGTTTACTGATGAAGAGATGTCCGACGTGGACGTCGACTATGGATTCACTGAAAGCAATGGATGAGTGGCAAAACGACGCTCTTGTTGTTATTTTTGTTGTGGCCATCAGTCCGAGGACTGGTTTGATGCAGCTCTCCATGCTGCTGTATTCTGTGCAAGCCTCATCGTCTCCCAGTAACTACTGCAACCCACATTCTTCTGAATCTGCTTACTGTATTCATCTCTTAGTCTCGCACTACTATTTTGACCCCCCTCCCCTCTCCCCCCACCTTTCCCTCCAATACTAAATTGCTGTTCCCTTGATGTTTCATGATCTGTCCTATCAACTGATTCCTTCTTCTAGTCAGGTTGTCCCACAAATATCTTTTCTCAGTAATACTATTCAGTACTTCCTCATTAGTTACGTGAGCTACCCATCTAATCTTCAGCATTCTTCTGTAACAATACATTTTAAAAGCTTCTCTTCTCTTCTTGTCTGAATTGTTGGTTGCCCATGTTTCACTCCAGACAATGTCCTTCAGAAAAGACTTCCTATCACTTAAATCTGTATTGGATGTTAACAAATATCTGTTCTTGAGAAATGCTTTTCTTGCCACTGCCAATCTACATTTTATATCCTCTGTCCTTTGGTCATCATCATTTAAGTTGCTGCGCCAATAGCAAAAGTCATCTACTACTGCTTTCCTAACCTAATTCTCTCGGCATGACTTAGTTTAATTCGACTACATTCCATTATCCTTGCTTTGCTTTTGTACATCTTATATCCTCTTTTCCAGAGACTGTCAGTTTCATGATGAACTATTTCCGCACGCACATCACACTGTGATAAAAGTGTACCTGTTTCGTCTAAGAGTTCTTAAACTATTCTGTTTTTGCGTTGTACGTTTCGTTATCTGCATATTACAGGCGCTTTCACTGTTGCGTAGGTATTTTCACACAATAAGAGGTAAATGGGGTAACAAACCGAGTAAACTAAAATTTCATTACTACCCCGCAACGAGCCACCGGAGTCCACGCACCAGTTATGAGAAAATACTGAATTTCTGCCCGTGGATTTCGGTTTCTCCCTACATATGGAACTATTCTATTTCATGAACAATGACCGTCCACAATACGTACCTTACGATGTACGTATGAAAATGACCCTTGCGGAACTGAGCGATCGCTAACCATTTATCCGGCTATGCTTTACAATTTTGAGAACAATATTACTTTAGTGTTTGCATTTCGTGTAGATGAAGCTTCCTGAGTTTAGTGAAATATTTATATTAATTTACTCATTCACTTTTAATAAAATGTTGCATGTTGCTCATAAGCACAGTTAAATTTTTCCACGGTCCACCTCGCTAGCTGCGCGGTCAGCGCGGCGGATTACAAACCACAGGGGCCGGGTTCGGTTTCCGGACGGTTCAGAGATTTTCTCCGCCCCGGTCTCCGGTGTTGTATTGTCCTTACGCTCGTATTGTCGTAACTGACGTTCTGCTGTTGAGATGCCTGTATGAGCACGATGAGCACGACCTGAAAGCCAACGAATTAAAAAGTAAATCCTTCGATCGTCCAAAATATTACTTTGTTTTTACGCAAATCTGTGTAAACGTCCTGTATTTGTTTTATAAAAGTTAACTCACAAGTCGTGCGTGAAAGTATTTTCTCATTCACAGTTACACATAAAGAGAGCATACTGATATACGCCATCTGGTAAGAAATTGCCGCTAAAAGATAAGCGCTGCGCTTTGGGATTACTGCTGCGCGGACAGTGATTGTTGGAAGTCATTGACAGTTGTCAAGTAAAGGTAACTTTGCAGGGTAACGGGACGTAGACGTGCGTTTATTACCTGCACGCGTTCCAAAGCATCCAGCAAGCTAACGTAGCGTAGGCCCGCGCTGGTGCTCATCCTCTTTAGCGGTTGGCTATTGTGGAAGGGCGAACAAAGGGCTCTAGTTGTGATTGCGGTACTCTGTTAACAACTTCCTCCGGACCTTCCTGACAATCACTCGGTGAAATACATTGTTTGACAGTGAATCTCATAGGTTTCATGAGGATGTGGTAAGCATCATCGGTCACAGTAGTCACTTGTTGTTACTAAACACCATCCGTTTAAGTCTTAGAATACAGATCAAACAAATTATGCTCTCTTCTGCAGACTGTGCATTTTCTTTACAGCCAGAACAAGATGTTTCCGTACAAGCCGAATTTAAATATAGGTTTGTTGCTGCTGCCAGTGAAACACATTAGTAAGAAGAAACGAGCGAGATGGTGCTTTCGTACGACACTCGACTCGCATTCAAATGGAAAAAATCCAGATTTAGATGTTCTAGGATTTCACTACATCGCTTAAGAAAATGTTTGGCATGTGTCCTTTGAAACGGACATCGTCAGTTTACTTGTGCTCCGTTTCTAATGATTGCGTTGTCGGTGGGACTCTGAGCCCTTGTCATCCTTCCCTCCTTCCTTCGTGTAGGAGACCTGCATTGAACTTTGGGTCTGTACATTTCTCACCATTTACCCCTTCCTGTGGAAAGACTGGTTATTACAGCTCAATAGGCATGACCTTCTGTCAAGGGTTAGTATATACGTAGCATATCAGTTAGTTTTCTGGCTCCTCACGGCTGCCCAGTAGCAGAGAAATCCGGCATATCTAACAAGACCCGAAAGAAGCGAGCCTTTCACAGACTAAGAGGATCTCCGCGGATATTCTGCAAGCAAGAAGTAACTGTTCCAGCTTGACAAAAGGCACGAAAATTCCGTTAAAGGAAGAGCTACCCTGCGAATAGCGTGCGCGAGTAGCAACGAAACACTATTTCTAGGAGTATCTCACGCGTACGTGAAACGTATTACAGAAGCAAATCTGAACCGTTGCGCGATTGATAGCTCGCGCCACTGTCGTGGAACACGATTTTTGGCGTGAAGGGGACGTTCCACGTTCGCCGCGAGCATCGTTGACCCCGTTTTTCTAGATGCGGTGAGTGAAGCACACAGACAGCGCGGGTCTGCAGGGCAACGGGCTGGCTGTTTGATCTGCCGCCCATTCGCGGCTTCCAAGTTTGCCTGCATGAGAGTCTTCCAGACACGAAGGTCTTGCACCGGAAGCGGGAGTGGAAACACTATTCCTTTGGCCGACCCGACCAGACTTGGAGGCGGGCGGTGGGACGTCGTCATCCGTGCATCTGCTAATGGCGTCAAGGTTTTCCATTGTTGTCAGCCAAGCGTTCGCGTCTTGCTTCCACCTACGATTTCCGTCCTGCGTGACGGTCAAGTATTTACCGTTTCGCCTCGTGGAGTGATTTGAAGCTGAGTCTCGGTTGGCCGCTGCTTCTTTACACTCAGGTGTTAAGTCGGGGCGATTGCCTTTGCCAGTTATCTTATTATCTTTCAGCGACTTAACTGTTTTGTCTACACTGCCGGTGTGTAATATAATGACCTAAGTTTCTACTTGTCTTATTTAAAAGTTACTTCATTGTTCATCACGCTATCATTGTATGTTTGTGCCTCGGGGCGTTTACCCACTGGCTGCTTAGAGAAGAGGGAGTGCTGTGAGCAGCGTATGGGGCCTCTTTTTTTTTTTTTTTTTTTTTTTTTTTTTTTTTTTTTTTTTTCCATCAGTCTACTGACTGGTTTGATGCGGCCCGCCACGAATTCCTTTCCTGTGCTAACATCTTCATCTCAGAGTAGCACTTGCAACCTACGTCCTCAATTATTTGCTTGACGTATTCCAATCTCTGTCTTCCTCTACAGTTTTTGCCCTCTACAGCTCCCTCTAGTACCATGGAAGTCATTCCCTCATGTCTTAGCAGCTGTCCTATCATCCTGTCCCTTCTCCTTATCAGTGTTTTCCACATATTCCTTTCCTCTCCGATTCTGCATAGAACCTCCTCATTCCTTATCTTATCAGTCCACCTAATTTTCAACATTCGCCTATAGCACCACATCTCAAATGCTTCGATTCTCTTCTGTTCCGGTTTTCCCACAGTCCATGTTTCACTACCATACAATGCTGTACTCCACACGTACATCCTCAGAAATTTCTTCCTCAAATTAAGGCCGGTATTAGATATTAGTAGACTTGTCTTGGCCAGAAATGCCTTTTTTGCCATAGCGAGTCTGCTTTTGATGTCCTCCTTGCTCCGTTCGTCATTGGTTATTTTACTGCCTAGGTAGCAGAATTCCTTAACTTCATTGACTTCGTGACCATCAATCCTGATGTTCAGTTTCTCGCTGTTCTCATTTCTACTACTTCTCATTACCTTCGTCTTTCTCCGATTTACTCTCAAACCATACTCTGTACTCATTAGACTGTTCATTCCGTTCAGCAGATCATTATTTAATTCTTCTTCACTTCCACTCAGGATAGCAATGTCATCAGCGAATCGTATCATTGATATCCTTTCACTTTGTATTTTAATTCCACTCCTGAACCTTTCTTTTATTTCCATCATTGCTTCCTCTATGTACAGATTGAAGAGTAGGGGCGAAAGGCTACAGCCTTGTCTTACACCCTTCTTAATACAAGCACTTTGTTCCCTCTTATTATTCCCTCTTGGTTGTTGTACATATTGTATATGACCCGTCTCTCCCTATAGCTTACCCCTACTTTTTTCAGAATCTCGAACAGCTTGCACCATTTTATATTGTCGAACGCTTTTTCCAGGTCGACAAATCCTATGAAAGTGTCTTGATTTTTCTTTAGCCTTGCTTCCATTATTAGCCGTAACGTCAGAATTGCCTCTCTCGTCCCTTTACTTTTCCTAAAGCCAAACTGATCGTCACCTAGCGCATTCTCAATTTTCTTTTCCATTCTTCTGTACAGGGTGATTCAAAAAGAATACCACAACTTTAAAAATGTGTATTTAATGAAAGAAACATAATATAACCTTATGTTACATCATTACAAAGGGTATTTAAAAAGGTTTTTTTTTCACTCAAAAACAAGTTCAGAGATGTTCAATATGGCCCCCTCCAAACACACGAGCAATATCAACCCGATACTCCAACTCGTTCCACACTCTCTGTAGCATATCAGGCGTAACAGTTTGGCTAGCTGCTGTTATTTCTCGTTTCAAATCATCAATGGTGGCTGGGAGAGGTGGCCGAAACACCATATCCTTAACATACCCCCATAAGAAAAAATCGCAAGGGGTAAGATCAGGGCTTCTTGGAGGCCAGTGATGAAGTGCTCTGTCACGGGCTGCCTGGCGGCCGATCCATCGCCTCGGGTAGTTGACGTTCAGGTAGTTCGGACAGATAAGTGCCAATGTGGTGGCGCTCCATCCTGCTGAAATATGAATTGTTGTGCTTCTTGTTCGAGCTGAGGGAACAGCCAATTCTCTAACATCTCCAGATACTGTAGTCCAGTTACAGTAGCACCTTCGAAGAAAAAGGGACCAAAAACTTTATTGGCTGAAATGGCACAGAAAACGTTCACCTTAGGCGAGTCACGTTCATACTGAGTTGTTTCCCGCGGATTCTCAGTGCCCCATATACAGACATTGTGACGGTTGAGTTTCCCGTTAGTGTGGAAAGTTGCTTCATCACTAAACACAATCTTTGAAACGAAAGATTCATCTGTTTCCATTTGAGCAAGGATAAAATCACAGAAATCGATTCTTTTAATCTTATCAGCTGCAGACAGTGTTTGAACCAATTTCAGACGATAAGGTTTCATAACTAACCTTTTTCGTAGGACTCTCCATACAGTTGACTGTGGAATTTGCAGCTCTCTGCTAGCTCTGTGAGTCGATTTTCCTGGGCTGCGAACAAATGCTTGCTGGATGCGTGCTACATTTTCATCACTCGTTCTCGGCCGTCCAGAACTTTTCCCTTTGCACAAACACCCATTCTCTGTAAACTGTTTATACCAACGTTTAATACACCACCTATCAGGAGGTTTAACACCATACTTCGTTCGAAATGCACGCTGAACAACTGTCGTCGATTCTCTTCTGCCTTAATAACACAAAAAGCTTTCTGTTGAGCGGTCGCCATCTTAGCATCAACTGACGCTGACGCCTAGTCAACAGCGCCTCAAGCGAACAAATGTACAACTAAATGAAACTTTATAGCTCCCTTAATTCGCCGAGAGATAGTGCTTAGCTCTGCCTTTTGTCGTTGCAGAGTTTTAAATTCCTAAAGTTGTGGTATTCTTTTTGAATCGCCCTGTATATTATTCTTGTAAGCAGCTTCGATGCATGAGCTGTTAAGCTGATTGTGCGATAGTTCTCGCACTTGTCAGCTCTTGCCGTCTACGGAATTGTGTGGATGATGCTTTCCCGAAAGTCAGATGGTATGTCGCCAGACTCATATACTCTGCATACCAACGTGAATAGCCGTTTGGGGCCTACCCTAACGAATTCCAGAGCCATTCGTTCGCACTACATTGCCCGATGCGTGGTGGTTTCGTATCAAGCAACCTTAATTATTTTTCTTTCCCTTTAGTGAACTTACTTTTAGGTAAACCTCACTTATTTGCTGTATCTTAGTCAAACATATTCTAAAGATGTTTACTGCCTGCCTGTTTTGAAACGTCTTCGTTTTAATTATTACCACCCCAATTGGCTTATCATATCCGTGAACTCGTCTATTTTGCGATAACAGAAAACTAGCTGCCCTTCTCTGCACTTTTTCGATATCCTCTGTTAGACCTATCTGATAAGGCTCCCACAGCGCACAGCAGTACTCTGAAAGGGAACGGACTACTGTAATGTAGGCAGACACTTTAGTAGACTAGCACCTTCTACGTGTTCTATCAATAAAGGGCACTCTTTTCTTTGCTTTCCCTACAACACAGGGACGACGCCAGAAACGCAGACGTGGACGCCGTCCACTTCTGCCCCCTCGAGAGCATTTCGTGCGTTTCGTTTTCCGGGCCGCACAGTGACATTAAAACTTTTCCCCCTCGAGCTATCAGGTCCTTGTTGCGCAAAAGTTGTAACAAGCCTGCAACTTTTGTTAGCGTGGAGGGCGACCTAATTATCAGCTCATTAACCTGGCGGTGCACAGTGCATTCTATTTTACCGGATCTAACGAGCTGTCCTGTCCGCACGTATCTTCCCTTTTGGGTTCGCAGCCAGAATTACACCTTTGTGCAAAGGATAACCTAAAATTACACATCCGGCCCTATTACACAAACGAACATCTGACAACTGAAGGCGGCACTTCAGGGTTTCATCCCACACACACACAAACAAACAAACAATACACCACCACTAACTGAACTGGGTTTGCCCTGTAAAATGCTACAATACAGAAAAACGTAGATACTCTTTGATAGTCAATATTAATGGAACAAAATGACATACCGTCACAGTTCTTGCAGTGGGGGGGGGGGGGAGGGGGGGAGTTATTTAAGTTGTTTGAAGTGTTCAAAGTGACTCTCCTTAGCAGCCAAACAACGTCGACGCCGCTGAACCGTTGAGCCGACTACGGGTGTCAGTGTTGCCGGTGTTACAGCCGCACAGGACGCCTCGCTGGTTTCTCGTTAGCTCGTTCAGTGTAGATGGCTTTGTAGATGAACTTCGTATTCCAAAGGCCCCCGTAGGTAGGACTCAAGAGATGTTAAGATCTGGAGACCTTTGTGGATACTCGCCAACTCCCCTACGAACTGTACATTGTCCGTATAGATTTAGATCCAAGTAGTGAAGTGAGGGGACCACCATCTTCTTCTAAGTAAAACCTTTCATTTCCAAACACCTCTCGGATGGCAGGCAAAAGTTGCAGCATATGAAGCTACACCTCACCATTTACGGTACCTTCAAAGAAGAACGGGCCAATCAAAGCGCGCGATGACAGACGGCATCACACATTAACACCCAGTAGATCAACGGGTTTGTCCACGTGGGAGTGAGGATTTTCAGGAGCCCAATACACGCAATTGCGGTGGTTTACATAACCTGCACCTCGTCAGACCATCATCGCGAAGCATGTCTTCAAACCACTTGCAGTACTCCATCATTCGATCCGCGTCATCCTCGTTTTTAACGTGAAGCGATCTTCCACTTTGCAGCCTTCAGAATTCGTCGTACGACTGATCGGCTTACTCCGCTTTCACTTGCACCCTGATTCACAGGTTTCTGAGGTGACGCAGACAGCTGGACTTATTAATGTTTTTGGTCGGCCTGATCTTTCCTGATGCACATCCTGAACAGTACCGTCAGCTTAAAATTCATCCGTGATAAACTGCTGTATGTGTTGGTGGGTGAGTTCTGTACACATTACGCCACTGCCGTTGTACTTTCATCATGTGTTCGTACTTCAATGCGGCCTTGCTTTATTCATTGCTGCACTGACGTCTGCTGGAAAACGCGCGCCAGAAAACAATCGACTACGGTACCACGCAAAACTGCAACGATATGTCATTTTGTTCCAAGGTATTAACTATCAAAGGGCGTCAACAGTTTTCTGGCCCCCCTCTGTATATGTTTAAAAATATTTCTAAATCTCAGTCTCAAATCTGCTAATTTGCTACTCCACTATCATTCTTCTGGCCTTCTGTTAAAGGCTACCGACCGGAAAACAGATTTCGTTTGAAAAGGCGGTAATAAAACAATGTAGGCAAGGGCAATTCCTTCAACTGACCATACGTATTGTGCATAATCGGGCAAGAAATGCGATCGCACATCTAATTTGCGTCGGCTCCCCCGTTAGCTGCGTGGTCAGCGCAGCGGAATGCCACGCCAGGGGGCCCGGGTTAGATTCCCGGCTGGGACAGGAGGTTTTCTCCGCTCAGGGACTGCGTGTTCTGTTGTCCTCATCATCATCTCATCCGCATCTGCGACGCGCAAGTCGCCCAGTGTGGCGTCGAGTGCAATAAGTACTTGCCCTCGGCGGCCGAACTTCCCTGAATGGGATACTCCCGGCCCACCATGCCGTACGCTCATTTCCATTTTCCTTTCGACTGCTACCAGAGCAAGAACAGGCTTCGTAATAAGTGAAAGTGTCTCAGCGGCAGAGATATAATTTTGTTCAAAATGGGTGTCTAATCGATAGGAAAAGAAACATGGACGAAACAATAATAAATAAAACGCTACAATACAACCACAAGACTACACGGTTTGTGTTATGTCGCAGGGGTTGGGAGAAACATCACAGTTCGGTAAACGTGCAGACTACTGGCTATACACGAGTAATTCATACTGTCCACATGCAGTCGAATTTTGTAGATATTTCTTACGTCTTAGATAAAGATATCGTTTAGAGGAAGGAAGAGTATGATTTTGCATACCCTCCACGATGCAGCTCAAGCTCTTAATGGGCAAGGTTGGGGAACGAAAGTGAACGCATTCTTTACAAAAGGGCTTTCCCGGCATTTGTCGTGATATGTTTGGGGCAATCGCAGAAAACCTAAATCTGGATGCCGGACGGGAATTTGAATCATAGTAATGGTACTCGACGTTTATGCATGTGAAACTAGTGCGATCTCTTCAACCATCCTCTCCCAGTTATCACTGCAACTAGCCAAGCACATCGACGCCGTCTAAATCGGAACGAACCACTAGTCCTAAAAGTTTGTCAGCCCATGGGAGAAATAACATGCACACTAACGTCATCTGCTTACGAAACTTTACTTGTCTAAATTCAGAACAATATCGAAGAAGGGTAAATTACTATTAATCATAGTAAACTCTACCAGCTGAACGTCGTGACCGCTATATTTCTGCGTGTAGCAAACAATAACGGTACTTCACCTAACAATGGGATCGATGACTGCAGCATAGCTCAAAATTTCTGCAGTGGACTGTGTCCATGGCATGTCGAGTTTTTGCACTACGCAGGGCAAACACGATATTAGCAGGTATCCCATGACTTTTGTCACCTCACTGTATTCTTACGCCAAGTTATATGGCTGCGAGTAACATACCATTCTTTACGATACGTTGGCCAGCACGCGTTGACACATCTACAGATCGGGAAACATTATTCTCAGTGTCGTCATTGTCACGGCCCCACACGATTGCTCCCTTCTGCCAGTCTGTCACGTCACCAGGTCGACCAGTCTAGTGCGATGACCTCACAGAACGCACAGGCACAGGCCACGACTTACTTCAGGTGTGGAGGCTCACGTGGCCATTTAGTGCCACAGCAAGCACTCCAGAGCGATCAGTGTGCTCTTTTTAAAGGGTGACTATTTGGGCCGATGAGCTTAAATCCGTTCCTTTCATTGAAAAACGTAGTACGTATCAGAGACCATGATAACAACGAGGAAGTGTGACCACTGACGTTCCGCTTCATAGCTCGTCAAAGAGAGGTACGCGATAGATGGCTCGGGAGCTGACTTGCGTGTCTACGCTATGCATGCAGCTTAATCCAGAGGCGCGGTTCCCGCTGCGGCCACATCCGCTGTCGGCCGGCCGGTACTCCCGCGTCGCTGTTTGTTCAGGCGAGAAATTACGCCCTGCATGTAGCCAGTTGTTCGCTGGCTCAGAAAAAAGGAAAAGCGGAAAAAATGCTGTTATGGCTGCACTGTGGAGGCATCACAAATGAAAGAGGGACAGGCACCGGCAATGAAAATGGAATTTAGCGGGTGGCACGTCCCCAGAAGAAGAATGTCGCGTCGTTCAAGCGATGAAATATTCACCCGGCAAGAATGAGGGGAGAGCAGCAAGCAGGCGTCGTTTCCATGCATTTGCAATCTGCGAGAACGCCCCCTAGGGCGGAAACTGGGCCCTCGTCGCTTCCAGAGCGGCGGAAACTGCATTCGCGTAACAGGTGTGGGGCGTGTCCCAGGTCAAAGGACTCGTTCGTGGCAGCCCGAAACCTGGCGGTGAAATATTTTGCTTTTACATTGCTCCCATATATATTTCTTGTGCGAGCTCTTTTATTTCTCTTGAGCAAAGTCATTTTACTCTACGAATCGAAGTGTGTGACTCACTCAGAAGAAGAGCCTGTGGCCGCTTTCGGCTCTGAGTCGCTCGCTGATGCGTGCGCGCGTAGTGCAACGCCTGCGTGACACGTGTGCGTCACTTCACATTCTGGTCCACCACGTGCTTTTCTCACACGTACTTCTTTTCTTATGTTTGAATCATTTTTAGGTTTCCTACAGTTTCGTTAAAAAGCTAAGGGTGAATGCCAATATCTTTCTTTTGAGAAAGGTAGGTCCGACTTTCTAGCCCATGCTTGTCCACATTTATCTTGTACTCCTTTCTGATAACCTCATGCGTGGAGTAATCCTAAGTTTCAATTACCACCTCAAAAAAATCAAACTTGACTCTTAGTTTTGCTTTATTTATTCAACCTTCAGGGGTACCTGTTATCGCTGAAACAACAGGTTTTCAGTTACTTCGGTTTCTTCAGCGCCAATATAACCTCACTGCCAAAACTGCTCAAAACAACCGGTTCCAGAAATGAACGATTTTCGAATTTTTTTTCTTATAACTTCCTATAATAAATGTAGAAAGGCAAAAATGACTGAAAAATTTTAACCTTCTCAGTTTCAAGACACATGAATCAAAATATCAAATTAAATAGGCAAATAAAGGAAAACTCAGTCCATCCACCGTTCGCTGATTTTTCGGAAAGTGATGTGTTGAATACTACAGAAAATGCCAGTAGTCTCGTATTGATTCTAATGTTTTAAATTCTGCTCAAAAATCATATTGTAATTGGGAATCATAATGGACATTACGAAAAGTCAGTGCTGAAGGATGAGATTGAAGAACCGTGTTTTTCGTGTTAATTTGTCCGTTCTCAATGGCTACAAGTAGATAATGAAGTGTTGGCAGAAAAGTCAACACCGTTTTGCTAGAGGAGGCCGAAATGCACGCTTTTATGCTCACGCAGTCTGGCGTGAGGTCTGGAACATTACAAGGAAATGAGAACGTAGAAAACGGACACAGTTGCTGTAATACTTAACTTTAATCCACAATTGGTGAACATCTCTCGTTACTGTACAAGCTTCACAATATTAATTATCAAATGCTGTGGCGCCTTGCTAGGTCGTAGCAAATGACGTAGCTGAAGGCTATGCTAACTATCGTCTCGGCAAATGAGAGCGTAATTGTCAGTGAACCTTTCCTAGCAACGTCGGCTGTACAACTGGGGGCGAGTGCCAGGACGTCTCTCTAGACCTGCCGTGTGGTGGCGCTCGGTCTGCAATCACTGATAGTGGCGACACGCGGGTCCGCCGTATACTACCGGACCGCGGCCGATTTAAAGGCTACCACCTAGCAAGTGTGGTGTCTAGCGGTGACACCACAGATAAAGGTATATTATGTAGACACAGGCAGCGGAACAACTAATTTCTGTTTTTATTGTATTTCATTAGCTCAAAGAAATGTCAGACATTTCTGTAATCTTTTGAAGCAAATGAAGGATTGTACTTCATCGCTTGCACACTGCACGTACACACATGCCGCAAGTCGTGACACACGGCAACACAGGGACACACACAGCTGTCTCCGCAATGCTGTACCAGTTCTTGCGCCATCTGTCTAGTGATCGTATCTGTTGGTTTCCCCATTTTCTGTAACAACGCAAAATTTCAAACCAACGCTAATTTTAAGAAAAAAATACTTCTTTTTTAAGAAGGTTAATTTAAAAACAAAAAATTTGAGCACTGCTGCTACGGCTAACTGATATTTCGGTTTCTTTTACCCGGTTAACAAACAAAAATAAAAAAGGCCTGCTAGAACCGGGACCAAACAAATACTGGAAAATACTGGTTATTTAGTAATAAAATACCGGTTTCAATTGAAACAGGTAGGTGTTTCCCTTCAATGCGGCACATTTTTTTTGCATCGGTGGGTGATTTGGTGGACATTTGGCTCTTTAAATCTGCGTTTTCATTGGTGAGGTAGCAGTCTACCTGGTGAGGCAGCGGCCTACCTCTAAATTTACCATGCCGTCATTCTGGAAATGCTTCGCACACAGTGGTACCTACATCCGAAGAAAGAAGAAGAAGAAGTCAGTGATTGCCATAGTAGGAGAAAAGAGAAGGGTGAGTTGTGAGGTAGAATTTGATAGCCCAAAGAAGCAGCATCTGCGACAGTGTCCTGTTCAAAATAAGCTAGTGATTTCTCTAGCGAAAAAAAGAAAAAAAAAGACCCTTGGGCAGCGTCCCTTACTCTGCATCTTGACAGTCTCGTGTAATATCGTCAGGAGATTTCGGTAGTACGTTCCTGTGAGGGTTTTCCACTTATGAGCAAAATCTGTTAGCACTCAAAAAACGCTCACCATCACCTTGCTCGATGATGGTTAGGTAATCGCCATTTTCAGCGGTGGTACACCTAGGTGTTTGTACTGCTTGATTTGTCCATGCTGTCCCTGTAACGAAATAATATGGGTTGGCCAGACACAGCAGCAAGATGGCTGCTGCCGCCTCGGTTCATCGGACTTTTTAAAACTGGTGTTTACAGTGACAGAATCCAGTGGACGGCAACTTCTGTCGTGTTCAGAATGTCCTCAGGATGTTGCACACTGGTCCAAGATTCATGTTCGCTTTGTTCAAGTAGCACTGGACCACCATAATCATAAATTGTAGTATTAGTATAAACAAATTACATCTTACTTATTTAAAATATAATTTGAGGTGAGTCATTTTAACTCGGATCGCATTTCTGTTTTTAAACTATAGAGTTAATATCGATTTAGACAGTAATATAATGTTTTTATTTTAACAATGAATGGAGAAATTAGAGGGAAGTACTGTTTGTGTCGGTTCGTAGTCCGTTACTAGTATATTGAAGGAACAGGGTACGCATACCTACATGCCCAACACATTTAGATTTCCTGCAGTTTCTCTGACCTGGTTAAACCGAATGTCGGTAGCGACTCCTTTGAAAAATATACATTGTTTCCTTCACAGTTCTTGTGCTGTCCCTGTCTGGGCTTCGTCTCTAACCCTCGCAATACCAAGGGGGTGTGGAGAGGGGGGATGATTTATACCCACCTTTTGAAAATATTGTAATCTACCTTTGGGCTTTGTATTTTAAAATTTTGATAAAAATCTTTGTTTTTAATTCTGTCTTTCATTACTCTCCCCAAGTGTTTTAAATTTTTCACTAAAATTTAACCCAAAACTTTAAGTCTTAGTAGTGAACGTGTTTTTCACAACAATTCTCACATTCATATTTTCAAGCTCATGAGCCTTCTTATATCTTTAAAAGTTATATTCTGAGCAAAAGTCAATGACAGTGAACGAAATTTCATGTTGTACATATTACGGAAAAAGCGTTTGTATTGCTGAGATACTGCCAAGGGATATCTTTGAGATTCTGGACATCAGTGTCTTTTAAAAAAGTATGTTGTTGGTAAAATTTATTGCTGGGGTTAATGACTTCCTCGTCGACAGTACATTAAACTCAAATCGTACTTCCTTCCTTTCGCTTCAGACGGAACCACTGAGTCACGATCATTAAAATTTCGTTACATTAGAAATAAAATTATTGTACTGAAGTGTTCTGGACATTTACTCAGGATGTTAGCACTTATATCTACAAATAGGAGTTACAGACCAGCGCGTCTCTCCCTTTTACGACGACTCCCTGGCGACGGAAGCGTCTACTGACAATGGCATCACGACTCCATTCAAGTTATTCAGAATTACCTGCACCGATAACTCGGGCAGATGCGTTGTTAACCATTTGCTTAACTGTCTGCACTTTTCTGAAAATGCACTTTAAACATTAGCGATGTGATCTGATTGGGTATATATAGTCTGCTTATTCAGCATCCAGATCCTGAAGATCTGACGCATATTATGTGCAAACTTTCTAGTAAGCATACGGAACTCCATCATGCAATATTGTCAAAGTCTGTAAATTTCTTTTACCAACGATGACTGGCTCATACCGAATTCACCTTTCCTTTAAATAAAACTTCTTCTTCATACGTAAATGGACTAGAAAAGAAGACAAGGTTGCTTTATCTAGAAAACAGTAAGAGCTTTATATTTATTTGGGCGGTATTGGTCAAAAGGGCAAAAGGGCAGTGACAATCGCTTTAGAGTATGTAAATGTGTGTGTGTGTTTACTATTCAGAAAGCAGTTTTGTGAAGAACGCAGGTGAGCTGTGGTACTGCCACGAAGTGAGGAAAACAATTGCATGAGACCATGTAGAAGGAAACTTATTGCTTTGTCAAAGAATGCCACTGGAAAACTGCTGCGAACAGAATCAGTCACAGTCAGGTGCTCCGAAGTAACAGCCTCCAGATTATTGGGCCTGGTGCCAGAGCTTCTTCTCCTTTCCCAGAACGCACTGACTTTAACGGAATCGTTGCGTGTTTCTACGGCGGCACGAGTCCAGATCGCGTGCACTGATTGTTCGCTAATGTCTGCACGCGCAAGTGAATGAGTCAGTATTTTCCGTGGAAAAAAAGAAGTAAGCACGCATAGCAGCAAACGGCTACGACTGTATGTGTTCCGCGAATGTGAAAGGTGCAACCAAAGCTGTAAACGATTATTATTCCTATTGGCGGACAAATTATTCGATGGCAGTAGCTGATTTGTACGGCTTCGCAATATTTATTGAAACCACACTGAGAGAATGTAGCTCCCATGTTTTTAATGTTCCTAGAATTTCCTGATAATGTTCCGTATGACTGTTATGATGCTGTACGTTTCATTTTCTTTTGTTTCTGTTATGATGTATCTGTTGGGCCAAGTTCGTGATCGGTAAGAAACGCATACACGTTTAATTAATGCTATCATAAACAGATGCTACTAGGTATTGCTTGATTTCGAAAGATGATTGAGTAACAACAACGAGTAATTCATTAACTGATTATCATATTCATCCATTGTTGCGGATAAGCATACATTTCAGAACAGTTAAAATGTAGATAGTAAATGTATCTGCTTGTAAATCATTATGTAAACAAGAATATATGCCTTTGTTTACAAATAACCGTTCACCATAAATTACCTGACAAGACTCATTCCTTATTTAGTGTTTGATAACTCATGTGGTAAAAAGACATTAAACAGTGATCAGTAAGTATAAATAAACAAAAATATCATATAACTGATTTCTCTACTGTAATACACCCGCTCCCCCCCCCCCCCCCCCACACACACACACAATTTACATACTCGAAATAAACTATCACTTACCTTTTCCACTTGGCCAGTAGCGTACAACGTATTATTTTGTAGATGAAATGAACTTTGACGAACCTCACCTTTCGTTATATTCCATTTTTGGATATCATTGAGACACTTAATTACAGGTACTAAAGGGGTTTGATTTACAGGAAAGGTGAACTGCATATGAGCCAGACATCGTTAATAAATGAGTGGATTAAGACAAACTGAAATCTTACGTTACTGATTCACAGACTTTGTGAATATCGAATGATGGAGCTGCGTATTCCTACCAGAAAATTTGCACATAAATGCGTCAGCAAGAGGTTTGGAGTTTGGATGCTGAATACGCAAACAGTTTAGAGCCTGTGTATGACTGTATTCATTAGTAGGTTGTAGTGGAGGTTGGGATTTCTGGAAAAGTGATAGCCACGTTGTTCACCAGGTCAGAAACAAATCCTGATGGATCCCACCAACGAGGCAATAATTTCAGCCAGAAGTAGATAGGGCGATATTCGCTATTGACTTGTACGTAAATCATAAACTGCGCGCTGGTCGTGTTAGCTTATTGATAGTGTACGACTTGTTTACACGCGAATGACGAATTTATTGCTTACTTCCTACCTGTGGGAGCTGACAGCTATCATGCTACACTTTATAATGAATCAAAGTGCCATTCTTATCCCACGCGATCGTGTTGCATATTATGGAGGCCGGGATAAGCTAACGAACGGGTCACGTAGATTAACCTCTTCATGTTCATATTTAATAGGAAGCACCACCATTAGGATACTGCTAGCACTTCACAAGGGGGGAAAATAAACACTCCGATAGTGAAGCCGCTGCAGTGAGTTCACTGTTTGTTAGATGACTACCAAGTGTATTGCTTGACGTGTTATAATTTTCGAGACACTCAACATAACATCTCGTAAAATAGCAGGGTGGCATCTACAGTAAATACATCGCACGGTGTGCGTTTCACAACCACTGTTCATTCAAGTCCTATTGTTGTTAATCCTACTTCAAAAATCAAGCCGATTGGAACAAGATAAACTCACGATATTGTCATTCTTATTGAGCGCCATCTGCCGGGAGACTTCTGTACGTACATCTTAATCGCTCTCTTCGTGCTCCTGTTGCATTCTCCGTAAAGAAGTAGCATATCTAGCTAGCTTCGCGTGGCGTGTGAAGAATACTTATTTCTTCAAACTAACCTACAGGCTGAGGGGTTCTGTCTGATTTTATGCAGCCCACATCACGTGACGGCCACTCCTGTGATGCAGCGGCACAGGGACTCTGATGCAGAAAGTACAGGACAGTGCTGGTCGTTCCCTCATATGGCGGGACATTGGAACGCGTAACGAACTCAGGACCATAGTCGAACCTGATCGTTTTGGTAGTCCATGTGCTATGGTGTGTGTTTCTTTGGGGTGGGGCCTTACTGACCTCTACACCTTTGTATAAGGTACTTTCAATGGTCAGTGTTATTGCGACACTGTACCCCTTCGCCATGTGGGTCATGTCTAGGGAACATTCGATTTCGACTTCATTTTTAGAGACCACAATACGCGATAGCCTCGGTCAACGCAGGTAGAGGAGATCTTGCAACGAGAGGGTATTCAGCGAATGGACTGGCCTGCCTTTCCTCCCGACTCACACCGGTGACAGAAGTTAGGGGATAGCGATATGCACATATGGCGGCAGTGATGCGTGCACAAAGTGTCAGAGAGCAGCTCCCTGGAGGAGTTGTCGGCGGTACTCGGGGGATCCACGTGAACAGGCTTCCGACGTGACTGTGGCCGCACACTTTGAACGCGGAGTGGTAGTTAGAGCTAGACGCAAGGGACATTCCATTTCGGAAATCGTTAGCGTATCCAGTATTCAGAAATACAAAGTGTCAAGAGTGTGCCGAGAATGGCATATTTCAGGTATCGCGCACAAGCAACACTGCGTGAAATAACCGCACAAATCAATATGCGACGTACGACGAACATATCCGTTAGGACAGGGCAGCAAAATTTGGTTCTGGAAAAAATGAAATGGTCATGTGGCATGGAAACAGACCGACGCAGCTGCCCTTGCTAACAGCACAACGTCGCCTGCAGAGCCTCTCCTAGGCTCTTGATCATATATCGGTTGCACTCCAGGCAACAGGAAAACCATGGCTTGGTCAGATAGTCCCGATTATACTCGGTAAGAGCTGACGGTAGGGTTCGCAGACCCCACGAAGCCACGGGCCCAAGTTGTCAGCAAGGCACAGCACGAGCTGGTTGTGGCTCCATAGTAGTGTGGGCTGTGTTTGCATGGAATGGACGGGGTCCTCTTGTGCAGCTGAACCGGTCATTGATGGGAAATGGTTATGTTCGGCAGCATGGCTCAGTATTCCTGCAGAGGACTTCCAACGGCTTACAGACTCCAGGCCGCCTCGAGCTGCTGCACCTCGCCGGGCGAGAGGAGCTGCGTCACGATATGGGAAGGTATCCCGTGGTTCTTGTCGCCTCAGTGTAAGTCCCGCCGAGTACGTATGGAATGAGTTGGGGACATGTATTGCAACACGTCCACATACACCAAGGTCATGCAACAATTGTCGGCCACTCTGGTGGAAATATGACGAGCCCTATCACAAGAACTCGAAACCGAGCATGTGAGCAGCATGTGAGCACGTGGCAGAGCACGCATGGCCGTCCGTGGTAACTGATCACACACCTGTTAAGAACCGTGGCTCGCCATTTGTAACGTCTAAGTGACCGTCGTGAATCGTGACGACTTCAGGGTGATTATTGTCTCTGAATAAAAGTGTCATGCCTGTTCGTCTCATTGCATACGTCTTTTAGTTACCTTCTTTTCTGTACTGCACTGCAACACTTCTTTCATTGTATGGTCCAAGTTTCATCGAGCTATATCGTGTCAAACTTACTTTCGTCCCTTTGTTTGGCTCATTAAAATGCGTGTGTTTGTGTGTGTTCCTCGTCATAAGGAAGGTAATCATTCCCATTAAGTGATTTAGGGAAACTACGAAATCTTAAACTTAGCCAGACAAGGATGTGAACAGCCGTCTTCGTGAACGCAAGCTCAGTGCTTTCTTCGCCCCACTCGCTACTGCCTGAGGTCCAGATTCTCGTGACACTGTGCCTGCTAGTGCTGACGTGCCAACAGGAAGCAGCTCAGCTCAGGTGAGGCGTCTTCTATGAAGCAAATCTGGACGCCCAGTCACAAGTGATCGCGGTCCGGCAGAGGGGACTGCCAGAAGAACGTGGCCCAGTGTCTGGGCGCGCCGCTGCCATACATTAAAAAATCAATAGGCGGCGCTTAGCTGCCGACACGACAAGGCGCGTCGCGACGCGGGCTGACGCAGCCGCCTCCGCTTCGCCACTCTGCACTCCGCCGCTACGACATGCGACACCCGGGCGAACCACCTGTATTAGCCGCTATCTGTGTGTACTACGTCCTCACTCCCAATCAGCTGTTTTCTATCTTTTTGCTAAAAAAATTACAATCAACGAATCACGAGCTTGTTCGCACTGTGTTCCAAGCCATGAATTCGTGATTCAGTGTGTTTATGGTGTAAAAAATGATATTGGTGAGAGTAGTTAATTGCACGACTTGTTAGCACCTGTCTCTTAACAAATAAAAACATTCGACCTGCAACTCTTCAGTCCCACATTCCTGGCAGCATCGGAAGTCGAACTTACAGCAAGCATTTCCGATAGAATAAGCAATATAACAAGTCACCTGGAGAAGGCCAGGAACACGCAACAGACAACCAGTAAATTAATGGAATCATTGTACGCTTATGAAAAACACGACATCAAAAAAATAATTATAGTAGAGTGATTAAATTTACGGAATTCTTTTATCCAGGTAACATATTTAAGTAATTAATATTGCAAGATCGCAGATTAATGTAAGCGCGTGATCAGCCATTGCAAATGTGGAACGCTGTTACATTAATAACCGGTGTGACCGACAGAATGTTGAAAGCAAGCACGCAAACGTACGTGCATTCTATTTGTACAGGTGCCGGATTTCAGTTTGTGGGATGAGATTCCATAAATGTTGCACTTGGTCGGTCAGCACAGGTTAACGCTGTTAGTGAATGATGCTGGAGCTGTCGTCGGAAAATGTCCCATATGTACTTGATTGGAGACAGATCAAACACGCCAAGGTAACATGTCGATACCCTGCAGACCATGTTGCATTACAACAGCAGCATGTGGACGAGCGTTATCCTGTTGGAAAACACCCCCGCCAAGCTAACATGTCGACACTCTGCAGACTATGTTGGATTACAACAGCAGCATGTTAGCCGGCCGGAGTGGCCAAGTGGTTCTAGGCGCTACAGTCTGGAACCGGGTTACCGCTACGGTCGCAGGTTCGAATCCTCTCTCGGGCATGGATGTGTGTGATGCCCTTAGGTTAGTTAGGTTTAAGTAGTTCTAAGTTCTAGGGGACTTCTGACTTCAGCAGTTGAGTCCCATAGTGCTCAGAGCCATTTGAACCATTTGTTATCCTGTTAGAAAACACCCCCTGGAACGCTGTTCACGATCGGGAGCACAATAGTTCTAATCACGAGACTGACATATAATTTCACAGTTGGCGTGCGTGGAATAACCAGAAAAGTGCTCCCGCTATCATACGAAATTTCACCCCGATCATATCCCCAGCTGTAGGTCGAGCGTATTTAGTATGCAAAGAGGTAGGTTGCAGGCTGTCAACTGCTCTCCAACTGATCAACCCAGGACATCACTGTCACCGTGGCAGAACCAGCTTTCATCAGAAAACGGAACAGATCTCACCCCTGCCATCCAACGACCTCTCGCTTGACATCACCAAGTCGCAATAGGCGGTAGTTTGGGGTCAGTGGAATGCACGCTACAGGGCTTATGGCTTACCGATTTGTAACAGTTCGTTGAGTTACTGCTGCTCAAAGTGCTGCTGCAGATGCAGTACGATGCGCCAGAGCCATACGCCGAACACGATGGTCTTTCCTCTTGCTAGTGCCACGTGGCCGTCCGAAGTCCGGTCTTCCTGCGACTGTAACTTCCCGTGACCACCGCCACCAGCAGTCACCTACTGTGGCCAATTCGTGCCAAGTCTTTCTGCAACATCTCAGAAGGTACATCCACCTTCTCGTAGCTCTGTTTCACGACAGTGAGGTGTTGATAATGGCGTCTTTGTCGTCTTACGTCAACTCACCGTGTCCAGTCTCAAACGTAACCAACGCTCACGAGCGTCACGGTGTGTATTTAATGCAAAACTGATTGGAATACTTGTACTGGAGCTACTGGCGTCACTCTCACGAGACTGTCAAGAGATATGGACAGACGTATTTCAGATAAAGAAACACGCCTACCAACTTTCGTTTATACTGTATAGATCCTTCGTGGTGTTGTGACTTTTCTTTCCTCTTGTGTATATTGCCCGTCTAAAAACATTTCTAAACATTAATCCACAAACCTGGATTCCTCGGTCAGATTGCCAGTTCCTCCGCAGGAATTAAAACTAAGAAGAGGAAAATAATCTAAGAAGAAATAAATGTCCATCCCAACTAGTCAAACGTGGTAAACTGTCTTCAGAAGTAGGCAGAACATGTTGTTGGCTAAGACAGACAAGAAACTGTAATATAAAGAGCAGTAAGTACAGCGACTCTTAAACCATCATCATCGGTGAGTGGTATGCAGGTTGCTCACAAAGCAAGCTGCGGGAGCGAGTAATTACGGCAGCCGATGAGGGCACGCGCATACTGTCACAGCATGAACAAATTTCTACCGATGTGATTTTACACACGACTTATTCCCAAGTCATGGAAGCCAGATCATGTCTATTATAGGTGACTTCCGCGCGCTAGCAATTTAACGACACAATTGCAAACCCACATCCAAATGGGCTGTCCAAAATCTGCAACTCAGTGGGGCCTGGAAAGCAGTTCTCAGAGTTTTTATTACCTTTGACAAGAAAAGGTGTTCCTGTAGGCAACCTTATTGGGGGAAGAGTGGGGCACACGGGGAGGGGGCCAGTGCTGGCGATTGCTACGGATTTTTGAACGGAAGCGCCTGGAAAATTCCTAAGTACTTACCTTGGTCATTATGCAAAGGCACCACGAGCGCGAAACCCGCTAAAAACAGGTCTGTATCTCCAATTTCAACATAACGGTTTTATTCTTTGATGATGTATGGAACATAAATAAACATAGATTGCAGGAAGAAAAAAGGCGTATCAATTTATAAAACGAATATGACCACAAAATTTTCCAAGATTTTTTTTAATATTATCTTTCTGCGGTTGAATTATGTACAACCTAGTTTTAAACAAAATTATGATCGTTTTTATGATGATACGAGTAGCATATGTATAACTAACTGACCATTATGAGGAGGCGAAATAGTCATCATAGTTTATCTCTTCTCAGAGATCTTCGTCCGTCTGTACTATGCAAATGGGGCCCATACAAATGTGACATAAAACAGAAAATCTGCGCGTGGCGTTATTAAAGAATACAAGTTTTTATGCTGGGAGCGTTTCGCCTCAGTGTCAAATTACAATATTACACGAAGACGGGTTTGCTACTCCGACTTCCAAAGCGAAGGAAAAAAATTAATCTCGTAATGGAGGACCCAGAGATTTGAGCGTGCAATACACATTAGCTCTGATGTAGATTAACGAGTCTGCAGTGATGAAAACCGGAGAATATAATACGGGAATAAAATGGAAACCCAGCACGCCGACTCGCTAAATAGCTGGCAGATTCGTTTTTATAACAAGTCTGAATACTGTGATCTTAACATCATGGAGTTTGCCAGTATACACTTGCACTATTGAGTTTTGTTCGCTGCTTTAATTTTTGAGGAATGGCATTAGTCTCTGCTGTTTTCGCCTTTTTTTGCAAAAAAAAATCGTATCCCTTTGCAAATATTTGAAACTTACGTAATACCTTAATGAGTACTACACGAGAAGTATAAAATTATTAGTGATGCCGTAGTTTTGCGTATTCTCGTTTTTTATTATTCCACTAGAATTTTGTCATGCACTGCATTTGCCGTATTTATGTTATATTTTACATCAACCCGCATCGCCTTAAACAGTCCTTTAAAATCTTAATTCGCGATGGGAACTCATTATTTAAAAATAATGCAGTTTACATAGTGTGTAACAATTTCAGTAAGAAAAATGTATAACGGTTAGTAACCAAAGTTCTGTGTAGTGTTCGTGGATTTTCCAGAGCACTTTCATCTTTTTTCGTCTTTCATATAAGGTATACCGTAACCACAGAAGTCATCTGCACAAAGAAAAGGAATAAATTATAGTATATAATTCTTGTGCGCAAGGAAAATCTCTGACAGAGTACCTAATACTTCACTGATAAAGAAACAAACCCTGTTAAAACCACAACAGACAATGCTCGAGAAACTTCGCCTAGGAACTCCTAATTCTCTTGTTACATGATGGAAGAACGTGTGACTACACTGCTGCAAAATCGACACCCTCCTCTCGTTGTCTTATAATTTCAACTAGACAGGAGATGTAACAATAGTGTTACGAAACATGTTCGTGGGTGTTCCCCTATACGATGGTACGTCCAGCATTGTCGAACATGATCGTTTTGGTGGTCGAGGTGTTATCGTGTGGGGAAGCATAATGTTCCGTGAGCGTACTGCCCTCCAACTCTTTGAACACGATGCACTCATCCGTCAAAGTTATTGTGACACTGTTCTCCTTCGCCACGTTCGTCTTTTCAGGGGTGCATTCGGCTCTGAATTCAGTCTCGTAGATGACAATGCGCCGCCGATTCGAACGGCGCAGATAGCGGTGGTGCTAGAAAGAGAGGATGCTAGGTGAATGGACTGGACTGCCGTTCCGCCGTCTTAAGCCCCGTGGAGTACGCGTGGGGGCCGCGCTGCAGTACGGCCACGTGCGCCGACCAGGCCGCTGGCCGGCAGTCGGCAGCAGCGGAACGCCCTGCCCCGCCAGGAGAACGCGTCGGCTGTCGGGTGGCCACGTGTTGCTGTCCACAGTCACCACACACCCTATTAATAACCTTTTACCTCCTTTCGTAATGTCCAGATGACCATCACACATCGCGGTGGCTGTAATTATTGTCTTTGAATAAAAGTGTCATTTCTGTTCGTCTCATTGCGTATTTCTTTCACTTACCTTCTGTACTGACTGTGCTGTACCGTACTGTACTTTAGCAGTTCTGTCTATGTATGGTCCAAGTTTCATCGGCCTATGTTACTTGCCAGTGACACATCATGCGGAAGTTAATTTCATCCCTAAGTTTTACACCCCACTGTTCTCCACTCCAGCTGTAGGACCGAGCGAGGTGGCGCAAATCGCATGTGACAAATGCCGGGATGGTTCCTTAGAAAGGACACGGTCGACTTCCTTCCTTAATCCGATGAGACCGATGACCTCGCTGTCTGGTCCTCTCCCCTCAACTAACCAACCAGCCAACCACCTGTAGAGTCTCCCCTGCGATTCACCATTCAGAACTTGTCGATAAATAGTTGAACTTGCTCTTGTCATAACAGTTTCGATATACATCTGATAGATACGTACGTATATAATTGTGTATCTCAATCTCCATTTGTGTTATACAGCTAAAAGTATACCTAGTGATATTAGCTTCGATTGCCTTACGAAACAGTTTATTTGGTTGGTTGTTCTTATCGTGGTCTCTACTACACCTCTGGAGATTTTCTATGACATTCGAGTCGTTTTCATTATATAAGAGAAATGAATAGCTTGAAGGTAATACTTTAGATTTACTATCGGTACACACTGAAGCGCCAAAGAAATTGATATAGGCATGCGTATTCAAACACAGAGATATGTAAACATCCAGAAAACGGCGTTGCGGTCGGCGACGCCTATACAAGGCGAGTGTCTGGCGCAGTTCTTAGATCGGTTACTCCTGCTACAGTGGCACGTTATCAAGATTTAAGTGAGTCTGAACGTCAAGTTATAGTCTGCTCACGAGCAATGGCATAAAGCAAGTCCGAGGTAGCGATCGAGTGGGGATTTTCCGGTACGACCATTTCACGAGTGTACCGTGAATATCAGGAATCCGATAAACATCAAATTCCCGACATCGCTGCTGCCGGAAAAAAATCCTGCAGGAACGAGACCAACGACCACTGAAGAGAACCGTTCAACGTGACAGAAGTGTAAACCTTTCGCAAATTGGTGCAGATTTCAATGCTGGGCCATCAGCAAGCGTGAGCTTGCGAACTATTCAACAAACGTCATCGATATGGGCTTCCTTGATGACACCAAGCTTTACGCCTCGTCTTGGCCCGTCAACATGGACTTTGGATTGTTCATGACTCGGAACACGTTGCCTGGTCGGACGAGTCTCGTTTCAAATTGTATCGAGTGCATGGACGTTTACGGGTATGGAGACAACCTTATGAATCCATGAACTCTCTATGCCAGCAGGTGACTCTTCAAGCTGATGAAGGCTCTGTAATGGTGTGGGGCGTGTTAATTTGAGTGATATGGGACCGCTGATATGTCTAGATACGACTTTGACAGCAGAGACATACGTAAGCATTATGTCTGAACACCTGCATCCATTCGTGTCCATTGTATATTACGACGGACTTGGGCAATTCCACCAGGTCAATGTGGCACACTTCTAGAATTGCAACAGAGTGGCTCCAGGAACACTCTTCTGAGATTAAACGCTTCCGATGGCCACTAAACTCCCCAGACATGAACATTATTGAGCATATCTGGGATGCCTTGCAACGTGCTGTTCAGAAGAGATGTCCACCCTCGAACTCTTACGGATGTATGGACAGCCCTGCAGAATTCTTGATGTCAATTCCCTCCATTTTTACTTCAGACATTAGTCGAGTCCATGCCACGTCGTGTTGCGGTTCTTCTGCTTGCTCGCGGGATCCGTACACGATATTAGGCAAGTGCACCAGTTTCTTTGTCTCCTCGTGCGTATGTACATTCGTAAGTACATACTGTAGTGTCCATTTGAGTTATATAGCTATTTTGTTAGTCTTGCTGCCATTTCTTTACCATAAATATGTTTAATTTTAAGTTTGAGCTGTGTGTCACGATATACATTACTGCTGCAGAGATTCTTTTACGATAAAACGTTTCCTTTCCGGTAAACTGCTGGCGAATTATGCAACCAGCCACAAATACCTTTAAAATGGTGTATCTCAATGCCGTAACCGGTTTCGGGCTGCCATGTCCATTTTCAGGTGACCAACGTTTCCGGTAACATTTTTTCCATCAGCAGCATGTTATACAATCCTGTACTACACAAGAATATTCCAGTTTTTAGCGCAAGTCTACACTGACGAGTCAGAACATTACGACCACTGAGCACCGCGACGCTGGACGCAGCCTGGTGGCGCGGCGGGCACGCGACGGGGTAGAACAGTGTGTTAGCGGAGCAGACGGGGACGCGGTTCACCCTAGCCAAGATACGGGCTACAAAAGGGCAAACCCATTGAGATAAACAACTTTCACAAAGAGCAGATTCTTATTACGCAGAGCCTGTGAACGAGAATCTCGAAAACGGCGAAACTGGTCGAATGTTCACATGCTGTTGTTGTGAGCATCTACGGAAAGAGGCAGAAAGGCGGTGAAACTTTCACTATGCGCTAAATGGATAGACGTCCCCGACTCTTCACAGAATGTGGGGTGTTGAGACTTGTCTGCTCTTTAAAATAGGATATATGGTGATCTGTGGCATCTATGCCGAAAAGCAAAATGCACAAATGTTTCGGAGCACACCGTTCATCGTACACTGTTGAATATCGAATTACGCAGCAGATCATCCTTACGCGTTAACATGTTGACCGATCGAAATCGTCATCTACAATCTCAGTGGGAACGGAACCGTCGGGAGTCGACCGTCGATCAATGGAAACCTGTCGGCTCTTCTGGTGAATCACATTTTTGCTACACTAGATCGATGGTCATCTCCACAAACGCCGTCATCGAGGCTAACGGTGGTTCGAAACGTGCAGTGCTCCACGGACACAGGCTGGTGGGAGCAGTATTACGCTATGGGAGGCATTCTCCTGCTCTGTCGTGGGACCTGTGGTAGAAATCGAAGACACGCTGACAGCTGTGAAATACCTGCATCCGTTCACACTCGGTGTCTTCCCCGATGGCGATGTCATCTGTCGGCAGTATAACTGTCCGAGTCTCGGAGTCAGAACCGTGCTACGGTGGTTGGACGAGCACTGCAGTGAACTCGCGTTTATGTCTCGGCGACCAAATTCGCCTAATAGAAATCCTTTGGAACCCATCTGGGACGCTACCGGACGCCATCACCACGTATGAAAATCGGCGGCCCGTTATTTACGCGAATTACATGACCTGTGCGTAGACATTTAATGCCACATACCTCCACAAACCTACAAAAAACCTTCGGATCCCTGTTACGCAGAATCTGTCATGTATTTCGTTCCAAAGACGGACAGGCAAGGTATTAAGCCGGTGCTCGTGATGTTTTCTGTCATCAGTGTACACGTATTTTCGATTGTAACAATATGTTAAAGTGCGTGCGATTATTTGGATATTGGAGGAAGCTTACGTATGTTCCAGTGTATGTCGCTTTGTTTTGATACGATCTTTACTGTTTTCCAGGACAATGTTCGCCTATAACCCGTTCCAGTGCAAATAGCATACACATTCTACATAAATCACGGTGGCACAGGAATAGTTTAAAATATTCTTCGCGTCACCTTGAGCTTGGACCATGTGCTTTACATTAGATGTTTTCGTTTGCAATACAAAGAGTATGTATTAAGCAAAAATATAATTCATTTTCTATTGATCGTACACCTACACTAAACAGATAAACTTTGTGGGAAGTGAAATATGTTAATAACAGAAAATACTTTTGTTCCAAGATTGAACTTGTTATTTAAGTACAAATTGTTTTTCGTGCTTTTTTTTTTCAACAGCTGGCAATGTAATTTTTAATGAAAAATTGTAAAGCCATCAGATTGCATACGATAAATTAAACATATATGAAAAATTAGACGTATAGGGAAACACACACACACACATTTACGTACATTTGATGATCAAATAATTTATTAGTTATTTTAGCGCAATGCAAAATGAAAAAGTGGAGGGTGCAGGAGGGCAAGACATTTGCACAATATTTGACTTAAGAGGTAACTTCATAACGACATAATAAACTATTTCAAATAATATAAACAGGCCTTGGAACGGTACCGACCGGCCGCTGTGTCATCCTCAGCTCACAGGCGTCACCACATGCGGATATGGAGGGGCATGTGATCAGCACACCGCTCTACCGGCCTTACAAATAACATATATGCAAATTATAATAACAGAATGTTTTATGAAATGTGAAAAATTAAAAATACTTGTTAGTAGGCTTTTCACAAGGTCAGTTTAGTGTGGTTATTTTGGTCTCTATTTCTTTGGTTCCATAGTAGCTGTTGCGATGTTCTACAGTGCACGTGTTTTTTTTTTTTATTCTCTATCACATTTCTAGTTGTTGAGGGACCATTCTGTGTTTAATTTGTGTGAAGACCCACAGGAAATTATGTAGACATTGTTTGTTGGCTAATTCTAGTTGCTCATTTAGAACGTAGTGAAGTGAACTGATGGGGTGAATGTACAAGTTTTTCTAGGAGGTTCATTTTACTGCCTGTATTAGCTGTACGTAATGTTCGTAAGTTATTTTAATGTAAGTTATGTGAAGATGGCACGAGAGCCCGATACCGGTTATGATATTGAAGTAAAGCATTTTAAAAGTATTTGCGAAATTCGCCGACATTAATTGACGGCAGCGGAGTTCACGAAGTCCAGTATGGATAAATTTTACGATAAAGGTTTCTTTTATTCATTCTTGATTCGGAATCATATTGTAACTCGAGACATATGTTTCCCCGAGGCAGTCAGTTCTCGTAATTAAAACTGACTGTTTCATTAAAGTTTCAAAATATGTCCAAGGATTTGTCGTTATAGTAGTCATGCTTTTACGTCGTCTGACCCATATTCACTGTGTCACTGATCAAAGCCGGCGTCTACTACCACATTTTCCACTTTATCCCACCAAAATACCATGCCTTAAGTATAATCTGACATTCCCTGTACGGACGTGGAATTCGGCGTAGTATCATTTACCAAGAGAAATTACTAGAGATCACGAAGCAGCGTTAGATGAATTTGTGTATTCGGCGCCCTCTCTAACACAAAATCGCTGGCTAAAATCCAGCTGCGTCTCGCCCATACGTCTCCAGTTCGTGAGGAATGCTCTTTGCCAGCAGCTCATGGTCCACGAAATGAAACTGCTCACTCTGCCCCCCCCCCCTTTCCTGCCTCTTGTGCGTTCAATTACTTGTCTTGCAGTCCTCCGTACGCTAAATCTTTAATTGAGGCAATTACTCTGTCCCTTGCTTAATGAGCCGCTCCGTCTCAGACGCCGTTCCAAATGAAATTCGGTCGTATGTCACTGGCTCCAATTAAGTCGCTGCTCCTCTGGGAGGACACTCCGCATGCCTTATAAACTCTGACTGACGGGGCTCTCTAAGCCTCGCGTATTTTCTTCGGTTGTATTTGCTACAATAGTGTCTTCAGTAGTCAGACCACAACTTTGTAACTCCTTCCTCCATTCTGGCTGCAAGTGACTACCCGATGCAATGCGCCCAGCACTCTCTTGGTGTTTGCGGAGAATTCAGAATTTGATAATAACACTGTTATAGCATTCCCAGATGCCTTTATAACTGCAAATATCCACCCTAGACGTCTTCACAAGCGTAGGAGATATTTTCCACAACTATCTCTCTCTCATTTGCAAATAACTTGTGTCGACTTTTTGCTGCAGATCACTAACTTTCACTGTGCTATACAATAACTTTTCTATACACACATGGTTCTCACACTGTAAATAATTTACCATTTTAATCCGTCTGAATGACGATACATATATACAATTGAGATAAAGGTTGTTTTCCATGGAAAAAGTGTCTGCCAAACCACTTGCATGGCTGTAAATAATTGTAGAACATGCAGTAAAATCGTAAATAATGAAGAAAACCTCCGCTGTCCCTTGCGCACGTTGAAACTTGTTCGGCCGAAATATTCGTGCTTCAACAATCGCGAGACCTTCCACAGTTAGCAGTGCTACGTGCCAAAGGAATCAAGATTATAAGCAGCACGAAGCGTCGCTGACAACTGGCCAAAAGTTAATGTTGGGACTGTTTTATAACTCTCTAAACGTTCATTCAAACGCAAATGGTATTGCGTAATTCATTTAGTATCGAATCACGTTAACGTTAAGCTCATGGCAGGTAAATAATACAAATATCGCTTAGTAATGTCTGTGAGTGTCCTTACTCATCCACTCTAATAAACGAACACGTTTTGATTAGAATTTTTGCGATTAACACCTTGATCTGTGGTTTGCAAATCACTTACATAACGCATCTGTGGTTTGTAGACGGCGTCATCTTGTAAAATGATGTAACGTTTCGGCAGTAGTGGGGCAAGGTTCGTGTCAGCTCACTATGTTTTGTTGCCAAATTTATTCAAGATGGCAGCGATGACGTCATCCAAGATGGCGGCATGTAGACTTGGCAACAGCGCATGATGTCATCCAAGATGGCGGCTTTTGGCGGGATAATAGGCCAATTGTGCTACGTCCATTAACCTAACCTCCAGAAAAAATTGCGGGAAGTTTGAATTTGGCGGGAAAATAAACCAATTGCGCTATGTCCACTAACCTAAGCCTCCAGAAGAAAAAATGGCGGGAAGTTTGAATTCCAACAAGTTAACGCATGAAAAACCGTACTTGTCTCTATTATTGGCTCAAATGGCTCTGAGCACTATGGGACTCAACTTCTGAGGTCATTAGTCCCCTAAGAACTAGTTAAACCTAACTAACCTAAGGACATCACAAACATCCATGCCCGAGGCAGGATTCGAACCTGCGACCGTAGCGGTCATGCGGTTCCAGACTGCAGCGCCTTTAACCGCACGGCCACTTCGGCCGGCTGTCTCTATTATTATTCATTATTATTGATTATAATTTATTAACATTCATTATCATTTATTATCATTTATTATTATTTATGTTCCTTTATTATCATTTATTATTATTTATTAGTATTATTGGCCTACCTCCACTAACATAGAAAATCGCGCCAAGTTCAATCATTTATTCTTATTTATTCAATATGCCTGATTTTGGCGGCAAGAAAGCCATTTCCGTTACAACCATAACAAAAAATCTGTCACAAGTTCATATTCCAACACGATAATAGGTCACACGTACTAAATAGGCCACCTCATCGTAGTAAGTTTGAATTTTTTCGTGGTCACTTATTGCTTCACTTATAAGCTATGAAAATCTCATCAAATAATAATAAACTACACTTCCACTAATCTAAGTCAACTCCTGTGAATTCGTGGGAAATGGACTGAGGTCTTTATTTCAAACAGTACGGTCATCACTAGTTCTCCAACATCACATCTTCGAGATCGCAGCAGCATCCACCGTGTCCGCTACGAAGTCTGGAGTCCAACTGTGTGTTAGTTCGTATCTCAGCCACCCGAGGACGTCGCCGTGACGTCATTTAAGATGGCGGCAAGAAAGCCAATTGGGCCACGTCCACCAAGTTTGAATTTTTATGCTTCCGCCGCTAAATTATTGAAATCGCTCCACTTGTACTAACCTAAGTCACCAGGTGGGAAAATGACTCTTTATTTCAGGCATTACGGTCATGCAGGTGTGTCGCAACTGACTTCTCGATGCTCACACAGCGAACTCCAGAGCGCAGCTAATGTAGGCGCGGCCAGCTGAGCCCGCTTCATCGGTCGCTCCCCGGCCGGCTGACGTCAAGCGACCAGCGTCGTCCGCACAGCCCCTGGCCAGAGCCCCAGGTAAGCGGATAGCGGCGCCTCAGAGTCCAGCCATAAACCTACAGCCGCGCTCGCCTCAGAGTCCGGCTACGTTAGCATCTTTCCGCGCCTGCGAGCACTTAACGCAGGACAGGATGGAACCTGTCGACCCCGTGCTGGACAGAGGACACATTCCACCCCAAATTTATTTTTCTGAACAGGTTCGAACCTACTGATAGGATATTCTTTTTTCGCATGCTGTACAGATATACTGGATAAGTGCACTGTTTTGTGTTAAATGTGTATATACTGTATTGTAAAGTTAATGTGGTTTACATTGTGTAGCGTTTGTATAAATTGCATTGTAAAGTTACTATTGCTTATGTTGTGGGATGAGTAGAGAGGAGGACCGTGTGTGTGTGGGTGTGTGTGTGTAGATTGAGGGGATGTGGAGGTAATTTAGCGATTTCTGTAAAAGTGAGCACAGAAAGCCTCAGAAAGAAAAGCAGTATGGTACTTGATAACGGGTCCTTAGGAAATTAGGCCAGTAAATTCGATAAGAAGGAATAAGAATGATTAATCGGTTGTGCGGGGATATAGGAAGGTTGAGAACATTTGCGTATGTTGAGAGCTGGAAAGGTAGGAGGTTAGGAGCGCATTCAGTATTATTTTGGTGAACAAGTTCTGTTAGGGTATGAATTTGAATTTACAAATAAGCTGAGAAAACACGAAAGCGAGCGTTAACTATTTTTGGGGGGCACTATACAATTTCGGATAGGTTGAGTAGGCTCTTTTCTTTTCCTTTTTTTTTTTTTTTTTTTTTTTTTTTTTTTTTTTTTTTTTTTTTTTACAGATGATCGTTTTAGATTGTGAGGGGAGGGAAGCGCTGGGATGTCTGCGGACGGTGTGTGTGTGTACTCGCTCTCGGCTATTCTGGCAACAGACGTGAAGGTGGAGATGTGTCGCATATAGGCCGGCAAGCAATGGAATGCGGCCTTAACATGTGCGTTGGACCGCACTGAGTTATGACGGTGACAGACGACTCGCGTGGCCTGGCTTGGATAGTCACGTTCGGTGTGTAGGTGATATGAATTTCTCAGATGTTAGGTGTGAATGCGGCTGTCATCGAGTCATGTTTGAGGGGTCGAGCAGAGGCCTTTGAGCAAATTGAGAGCTGTAGGACGTGACTTAGTGTGGGACAGGTTGATGCGTGCATCTGTTGAGTTATTTTGCTATGCGTTATTTGGACAGATTACGAGTACTGATGATGTTTACAGTTATGTGTACTGGATTATTTAGGAGCAGTTTGATATTGTGCACTGAAATTAGGAGCTGTTTGCGTGTCTGCTGACTGTGCAACATGACACCAGGTCCGTCAGGGCGAGTGTTTTTTGTATGAGAGTGATCAGGTATACTCGATGAGTAAATAAAATGTACGTTAAGTATTTGGTGGATGATATAGAACATGAGAGAGTACGAGTTGGTTCTTATTTTTTCTACTTGGAGGTTTTGTTAGATCGAATTGCTGAGGCGAGAACTACGATAACGCGAGGGATGTGATTGCAGAATATCTCCATCTCTCAGCGGTTAACTAAAGATGGGGCGAGCAATGTTCTCGGCTTAGGTACTGGGGGTGTGCTCTGGCCATGTGATAGACCGTGTGGATTGAACAACAGTATTAGGGTCATAGTTTAGCTAGAATATTTACAGAGGAGTATGTCCGACGCGAGTATAAAGGTCCAGGCTGTGATGTGGGCGGTCTCGCGCTCGTGGTGTGTGAGAGAGGCAAGGTAGACGATTTTGAGTCATCACAGGTGACTTAGGTTAGTGGCTTCGTTTGCCACAATTTCCTTGTGTTGGTAGCAAAACACGAACTGATCATCAGAGTTGAGGCTTGGCTTATTTGTATAGACAAAATGTGATATAAGTGAATGTAGGTTAGTACACGTTAGTGCACGTTAGTAAACGGAAGCAAGTATTGGTACATGTTAGCCAACGAACACGGGTCGGTAAAACGACGTGGTGGTCGGTAGGGACTTTAACTATTTCATTTCATGTCCAGGTGGGCGTGGCAGTGGCGAAAAATGGTTCCAAGTCTAGGTGGACGTGGCAGTTCTCCACATCAGAGAGGTTAATTAATTAAATAGTCATGCGAAATTTGTTACATTCACTTGCGGAGGTAATAATCTATGTGCACGCGATGGCTCATGTGTACGGACGTGTGTCTTGGATTAGGTAATCGAAGCATGTGGGGTGAATAATGAGAATCAGGTGATCAGTTAATTTAGTGAGAGCGTTCTTTGTCCGACAGTGCCACGTGGTCGATCGCGCCTTGTGACGTCAAGTAAGTTTCCAACTCGGTAGAAAAAACATTCCAGTTCGAGCGTGTCGGTTCCTGTCTATCGGTCTGGAAATCCAAAGTTTATGGGGATGAGAGCGTCTTTGTGTTCCAGCACACGTGCTGGTGGTGTGGTATGTGGCGTGAGGGTGGTTTGGACAAAGCAAGCATGTCGGTTCCTGTCCGTCGGTGCTGGGAATTTGCGAACTTTAGGACCGATATAGCTTTTAGCGTGTCACGTGATAGAACTTTCCAAACATCTCGGGCGGTTGTGTGGGTTAGGTATCGGCAGGTTCGAACATGTTCAGAAAAATAAATTTGGGGTGGAGCAGGTCCATTGTCCAGCACGGGGTCGACAGGTTCCATCCTGTCCAGCATTAAGTGTTCGCAGGTGCGGAAAGATGCTAACGTAGCCGGACTCTGAGGCGAGCGCGGCTGACCGTTTGTGGCTGGACTCCGAGGCGCCGCTCGCCACCTACCTGGCGCGCTGGCTGGGGGCTGTGCGGGCGCCGCTGGTCGTTTGACGTCAGCCGCCCAGGGAGCGGCAGATGGAGCGGGTTCAGCCGGCCGCGCGTACGACAGCTGCGCTCTGGAGTTTCGCTGTGTGAGCTTGGAGAAGTCAGTTGGGACACACGTGCATGACCGTAATGCCTGAAATAAAGAGTCATTTTCCCACCTTGTTACTTAGCGTACTACAAGTGACGAGATTTTAATAATGTATGTCCGGGTGCTGATTTAGAAATACGTAGCCAGATTTGACTGTCCAACAAAGCAGGTTGCGATTGGCCTATCGACGGGTGTGACGTCAGGGCAAATTCCCCTCTCGAGCAAGCAACTTTGGCGACGAACGTGTGGCGGGGCGTTGCTAGTCCCACAAAGCCACGTGGTGGATCGCTAACCAACCGGCCGATGTTTACGCCGGCCGAGTGGCGCCTGTGACGTAAGCGGCGGCTTGCTGGCTGGACCAGTGCCGCGCGTGGGCTACCGCCGACCGACCTCTGCTGGCGACGACGTGAACTAAACCATTTTGGCTCTACAGTTCGTGGTGTGACCATCTTGAAGTCTGTTGGGACACACCTGTATGACCGTAATGCCTGAAATAAAGAGTCATTTCCCCACCTGGTGACTTAGGTTAGTACAAGTGGAGCGATTTCAATAATTTAGCGGCGGAAGCATAAAAATTCAAACTTGGTGGACGTGGCCCAATTGGCTTTCTTGCCGCCATCTTAAATGACGTCACGGCGACGTCCTCGGGTGGCTGAGATACGAACTAACACACAGTTGGACTCCAGACTTCGTAGCGGGCACGGTGGATGCTGCTGCGATCTCGAAGATGTGATGTTGGAGAACTAGTGATGACTGTACTGTTTGAAATAAAGACCTCAGTCCATTTCCCACGAATGCACAGGAGTTGACTTAGATTAGTGGAAGTGCAGTTTATTATTATTATTTGACGAGACTTTGATAGCTTATGAGTGAAACAACAAGTGACCGCGAAAATATTCAAACTTACTGCGATGAGATGGCCTATTTAGTACGTGTGACCGATTATCATGTTGTAATTTGAACTTGTGGACGATTTTTTGTTATGGTTGTAACGGAAATGGCTTTCTTGCCGCCAAAATCAGGAGTATTGAATAAATAAGAATAAATGATTGAACTTGGCGCGATTTTCTATGTTAGTGGAGGTAGGCCTATAATAATAATAAATGATAATAATGAACATAAATAATAATAAATGATAATGAATGATAATAAATGATAATGAATGTTAATAAATTATAATCAATAATAATAAATAATAATAGAGACAGGTACGGTTTTGCATGTATTATCCTGTTGGAATTCAAACTTCCCGCCATTTTTTCTTGAAGTTAGGTTAGTGGACGTAGCACAAATGGCCTATTTTCCCGCCAAAAGCCGCCATCTTGGATAACGTCATGCGCTGTTGCCAAGTCTACATGCCGCCATCTTGGTTGACGTCATCGCCGTCATCTTGAGTAAATTTCGCAACAATGCAGAGTGAGCTGACACGAACCTTGCCCCACTACTTTCGGTTATTATTAGAAGTGGCGTTCAGTGGCGTATGTGCTATAACAAATGTCACACAGCATGATAAAGGACATTTGCAGTGGGGAACCTTTGTGTGTAATTTACCAAAATGTCGCCGTCTACAACCCACAAGAGTCTTATGAAAACTGATTCCGACCGTAAAAGCGGTAGGATCTTGGTACCCGTTGCAACTGATTCAATTAACATACACTCATTGAATGACATAGAACAGGGAGAGGAGCTGAGATTCTGTCTGGGTACAAAGATTTATGTATTCAATACTTTTCGTTAATCGACAAAATGAATGTCACAATGGTTTATTTGAAAACAATGCTGCCAATTTATCATCCACATCCATGTCAGAGACAGTGCTCGGCCTCTAATGCTTCTGTCATCGATGGCACATGAACATCTAGCCTCCTTTCCCTCGTTCAACATACTGTCAATTTGGATTTTGAAAATATTAAAAGAAGGGAAAATTTAGATACCAATGGTGAAAAACTAGAGACCTGAGCAGAACATAATCGTCAACTAATTCATGATCAAAAGCTGCCGGCATCCTTCAACAGTGGTCGGTGGAGGAGAGGCTACAATCCTGATAATATATTCGTGTCATCAACAGTTGCTGGGAGCTGTGTCAAGATGATGGGTTAGTCCATCCCATCCACGCACCATAGACCTGTAATCTGCAAAGCGAATGCCATGGTAATGCCAGAGGAGGTACCTTCCATAGGAAGATTTAATTTTCAGAAGGCCGACTGGGAAAGATTCACCAACGAGCTTGACACAGAAATTGCCAAGAATCCACCGCAACCTGAGATGTACGATGCATTTGTCAAATGCGTCCTGACAGTTTCAAGAAGGACTATCCCAATAGGCTGTAGAACAAGTTACATACGAGGACTGACTGATGACAGCAAACAGCTAATGCACCGCTACAAAGACCTTTTCGAGGTAGACCCATTTGCTGATCACACTAGCCGGCCGGAGAGGCCGTGCGGTTCTAGGAACCGTGTGACCGCTACGGTCGCAGGTTCGAATCCTGCCTCGGGCATGGATGTGTGTGTTGTCCTTAGGTTAGTTAGATTTAAGTAGTTCTAAGTTCTAGGGGACTTATGACCTCAGCAGTTGAGTCCCATAGCGCTCAGAGCCATTTGAACTATTTGATGACACTATGGAGGTTGAAGAGGAATTGCTGCAAACAATCCCGGCAAATCGCAAAGCTAAGTGGACATCGTTGGTAGAGGACCTTGACTTTAATTTCAATAGTAGGTGGGCTTGGAATCTCCTGAAAAACCTGAGCGGTGACCCAACGAAACCTAGAAACGCCATCGCAATAACAGCAGACCAGATTGCAACACAGTTACTAATGAACGGGAGGACTAAAGGTCGGAGTAAACGGGAACAACTGGAACGAACCCCAGGGTGCGAGAAGCATAACCTTGGAGAACCATTCACCTTGGATGAACTATGCCATCTCCACCTTGAAACTGAACAAAGCTGTTGGCATCGATGACATCAAAGTAGAACAGATCAAGAAGTTCGCCGTACCACTCTGCAATGGCTGCTTAGAATGTTTAATGAATGCGTATCAGAGTTACATATTCCCAAGCTATGTAGGAAAGCTCGTGTGGTTGCACTACTTAAACCTGGTAAGGAACCAAACGACCCTAAAAACTTTCGCCCAGTATCACTGTTATGCCACTGTTTCAAGGTCTTCGAGTGTCTTATCCTTAACCGAATTAGAGGCATCCTCGAAGAAAAGTTCATCCCTCAACAAGCTGGCTTTCGACCTGGAAAGTCGTGCTGCAGTCAGACACTAAACCTCACTCAACATTTCGAACAGAGTAAGGTAACAGGAGTTGCCTTTGTCGCCCTAACAGCTGCGTACGACACAGAAGTTGCTGAGGAAAATTTACCAACTCACCAAGGATTACCAACTAACATCCCTTATTGATGCTCACCTGCAGAACAGAAGAATCTAAGTGTCTCTCCATGGTAAGAAGAGCAGATGGCGCATACAAAAGGATGGCTTACCTCAAGGCAGCGTGCTCGCCGTTGTGCTCTTCAGTGTTTAATGACCAGATCATAACGGAAAATTCCAGGCTTTTCATCTATGCTGACTATACTGCTGCTCAAGGAAAGACGTTTGAAGAAGTAGAGGAAGAGCTGACTTCTGCGCTAGATACGCTTGGCCCCTACTACAAAGCCAATCATCTAAAGCCAAATCCCAACAAGACTCAGGTGTGCGCATTTCACTTGAAGAATAGAGAAGCTCGGCGGGAAATTGACGTTACATGGCAAGATAAACGAGTGGATCATTGTTCAGCACCAGTATATCTGGGTGCTACCCTTGACCGAACTCTGTCCTTCGAGAAACATTGCCATAACACCAGGCTGAAAGTTCGCGGAATAATATCTTGAGGAAGCTCACATCCACCGCCTGGGGACCAAGTCCTCTCCCGTCCTGAGAATTTCGGCTCTTGCTTTGTGTGTGTCCGCTGCAGAGTATGCTTCACCTGTGTGGAGTGCATCCACTCACACCAAACAGGTTGATTTTGCAATCAGTGAGACCGTCCGAATCTCGTAGGGATATATGAAGCCAACTCTAGTCGATAAAATCTATCCGATTGTTGGAATAGCCGCGTGAAATTTGCCGAGCGGACTAAGGCGCTGCAGTCATGGAGTGTGCGGCTGATCCCGGCGGAGGTTCGAGTCCGCCCTCGGGCATGGGTGTGTGTGTTTGTCCTTAGGATAATTTAGGTTAAGTAGTGTGTAAGCTTAGGGACACATGACCTTAGCAGTTTAAGTCCCATAAGATTTCACACACATTTTCTTTTTTTTAATTGTTGGAATAGCTCCCCCCACTATTAGAAGGGCTGTTTCTGCTGATGTAGAGAGGGCTAAGAAAACTTATGGTCCCCGACATCCACTGCATGATCATCAGGCTGCAGTCCGTCGACGGATGTCGAGAAAGAGCATCATCGCCAGGACTCAACCACTGGAGGGAACACCAGAGTCTGTCCGCATCACCAGGTGGAAGAGCAAGCTACCACCTGTATGCAGGTATTTGGAGATCGCTCAATCGTCTTAGGGTTGGCGTTCCTCATTGCAAGACCATGCAAAAATGGGGCATTCTTCCAGCTGACGGAGATACATCCTGCTAGTGCTGAACAACACAAGATCCGGCCCACTTGCTAATTTGTCCTCAACTTGAACAACCCTGCACAACACAGGATCTGATCGAGGGAAACGACAAGGCCATCGGAGTTGCTACCTTCTGGAAATGCTGACCGGACACGGAAATGAATGAATGAAGGGAAAATGTAAAACTGGAATACAAACCACGTTCACTATGTGTGGTACTGAATATGGCATACTTTCTCTTGGAGTATGAGACTCGTTTTCCTCAAAAAGTTAAAAAAACTGCATGAAAAGCTCAGAGCACAATGAGGCAGTCCGGAACTGGTCCACTTATTCAACAGCGGAAGGAATGTTAGGGGTCACAGAATTCATTAACGTAAACTGCCCCTATACATTCTATACTAGAGAAGATATTATCCTTTTCAGCGTCCACTTACTGCAGAAAGACAGAAATGAAATGTATATTACTAAGTTAAAAGTTATAACTAAAATGACCATCCGAAAATCTCACAAAGCTGCAGGTTCGTATATACCTATACTATTAATATAGGTGAGAAAGTAATTCTGTCTGTTACGTTTTCCCTGAACTGATTTTGATGAAATTTGGTAGACTGTAGATAGGTTGAACTCTGAGGAAGAACATAAGCTACTTTTGAGAGGAGAAATAAAAAAAAGTCTTCGGCACACCATAGAGCGAAGCAGAGAATGGAACATCTTTTATTACCTCAGACGACATAAATCATGTTTCAATTTGTTGTATAATGTACACTTTGTATAACATATAGCTGCCTGGGTATCACGACGTGTGGATGTGGCGTCCAGCCCACAGCCTGACACCGGCACCGCTCAGGAGTGCCGCTGCACGCGTCGCCGTGTCGTGCACAGTGGAGCAGCTGGCAGTCAGGAGGGGGGCGGGGAGGCACATCACGAACACGCGACGGCAGCAGCTGACGTCATTCCACACACAGTAGGTCACTTACTCGCCATCACTCATCGTAACAGGACTAATGGTACGCGAGTGCGTCTACAGGTAACAGTCAGTAATTAAATAAATAATCAAAGAATGAGCAGTCACCGTCCCAAATGCTTAGTATTGTCAGATAGAACACACAAATATCACACCAAATATGCGTTAAAAAGTCCTCCATCAAGCGGATAAGACATTCGCAATGTTTACGACAGTCAAAAAGGGAATATCGGTCATGGCGAATACAGCCAATGTACCAGAGCAGCGGTGCTGTTGTATTTTGTAGAATATGCGGGTCGTGCCAAGCACTCACGATTTGTTTTTGCAATAATTATACAAAAGGCTCTAGAAACTGGAAGTGTGGAGAATAAAATACGCCAAGAAAAACGGAAGAGTAACTCATGAAGAAAACGAACTAAAATTTTAGCAGCGTTAACACAAAATGTAAATGCCCATAAGAGGCATCTTGGAAGTACTAGAGGGATCAGCCAAACGAGTGTACTGTGGACACTGCAGTCCATCGCGTTTCATCCTCTTCACATTTCGCTGCATCTACATCTTCATGGCAGTTGTTGTTGTTGTTGTTGTTGTGGTCTTCAGTCCTGAGACTGGCCTGATGCAGCTCTCCATGCTACTCTATCCCGTGCAAGCTTCTTCATCTCACAGTACCTACTGCAACCTACATCCTTCTGAATCTGCTTAGTGTATTGATCTCTTGGTCTCCCTCTACGATTTTTACCCTCCACGCTGCCCTCCAATGCTAAATTTGTGATCCCTTGATGCCTCAAAACATGTCCTACCAATCGATCCCTTCTTGGTTCAAAATGGTTCAAATGGCTCTGAGCACTATGGGACTCAACTGCTGTGGTCATAAGTCCCCTAGAACTAACTAACTAACTAACTAACTAACCTAAGGACAGCACACAACACCCAGCCATCACGAGGCAGAGAAAATCCATGACCCCGCCGGGAATCGAACCCGGGAACCCGGGCGTGGGAAGCGAGAACGCTACCGCACGACCACGAGATGCGGGCTATCCCTTCTTCTAGTCAAGTTGTGCCACAAACTTCTCTTCTCCCCAATCCTATTCAATACCTCCTCATTAGTTACGTGATCTACCCACCTTATCTTCAGCATGCTTCTGTAGCACCACATTTCGAAAGCTTCTATTCTCTTCTTGTCCAAACTGGTTATCGTCCATGTTTCACTTCCATACATGGCTACACTCCATACAAATCCTTTCAGAAACGACTTCCTCACACTTAAATCTATACTCGATGTTAACAAATTTCTCTTCTTCAGAAACGATTTCCTTGCCATTGCCAGTCTACATTTTATATCCTCTCTACTTCGACCATCATCAGTTATTTTACTCCCTAAATAGCAAAACTCCTTTACTACTTTAAGTGTCTCATTTCCTAATCTAATCCCCTCAGCATCACCCGATTTAATTTGACTACATTCCATTATCCTCGTTTTGCTTTTGTTGATGTTCATCTTATATCCTCCTTTCAAGACACTGTCCATTCCGTTCAACTGCTCTTCCAAGTCCTTTGCTGTCTCTGACAGAATTACGATGTCATCGGCGAACCTCAAAGTTTTTACTTCTTCTCCGTGAATTTTAATACCTACTCCGAATTTTTCTTTTGTTTCCTTTACTGCTTGCTCAATATACAGATTGAATAACATCGGGGAGAGGCTACAACCCTGTCTCACTCCTTTCCCAACCACTGCTTCCCTTTCATGCCCCTCGACTCTTATAACTGCCATCTGGTTTCTGTACAAATTGTAAATAGCCTTTCGCTCCCTGTATTTTACCCCTGCCACCTTCAGAATTTGAAAGAGAGTATTCCAGTTAACGTTGTCAAAAGCTTTCTCTAAGTCTACAAATGCTAGAAACGTAGGTTTGCCTTTTCTTAATCTTTCTTCTAAGGTAAGTCGTAAGGTTAGTATTGCCTCACGTGTTCCAACATTTCTACGGAATCCAAACTGATCTTCCCCGAGATCCGCTTCTACCAGTTTTTCCATTCGTCTGTAAAGAATTCGCGTTAGTATTTTGCAGCTGTGACTTATGAAACTGATAGTTCGGTAATTTTCACATCCGTCAACACCTGCTTTCTTTGGTATTGGAATTATTATATTCTTCTTGAAGTCTGAGGGTATTTCGCCTGTCTCATACATTTTGCTCACCAGATGGTAGAGTTTTGTCAGGACTGGCTCTCCCAAGGCCATCAGTAGTTCTAATGGAATGTTGTCTACTCCCGGGGCCTTGTTTCGACTCAGGTCTTTCAGTGCTCTGTCAAACTCTTCACGCAGTATCTTATCTCCCATTTCATCTTCATTTACATCCTCTTCCATTTCCATAATATTGTCCTCAAGTACATCGCCCTTGTATAAACCCTCTATATACTCCTTCCACCTTTCTGCCTTCCCTTCTTTGCTTAGAACTGGGTTGCCATCTGAGCTCTTGATATTCATACAAGTGGTTTTCTTCTCTCCAAAGGTCTCTTTAATTTTCCTGTAGGCAGTATCTATCTTACCCCTAGTGAGACAAGCCTCTACATCCTTACATTTGTCCTCTAGCCATCCCTGCTTAGCCATTTTGCACTTTCTGTCGATCTCATTTTTGAGACGTTTGTATTCCCTTTTGCCTGCTTCATTTACTGCATTTTTATATTTTCTCCTTTCATCAATTAAATTCAATATTTCTTCTGTTACCCAAGGATTTCTATTAGCCCTCGTCTTTTTACCTACTTGATCCTCTGCTGCCTTCACTACTGCATCCCTCAGAGCTACCCAATCTTCTTCTACTGTATTTCTTTCCCCCATTCCTGTCAATTGTTCCCTTATGCTCTCCCTGAAACTCTGTACAACCTCTGATTTAGTCAGTTTATCCAGGTCCCATCTCCTTAAATTCCCACCACCTTTTTGCAATTTCTTCAGTTTCAATCTGCAGTTCATAACCTATAGATTGTGGTCAGAATCCACATCTGCCCCTGGAAATGTCTTACAATTTAAAACCTGGTTCCTAAATCTCTGTCTTACCATTATATAATCTATTTGATACCCATTAGTATCTCCAGGATTCTTCCAGGTATACAACCTTCTTTTATGATTCTTGAACCAAGTGTTAGCTATGATTAAGTTATGCTCTGTGCAAAATTCTACAAGGCGGCTTCCTCTTTCATTTCTTCCCCCCAATCCATATTCACCTACTATGTTTCCTTCTCTCCCTTTTCCTACTGACGAATTCCAGTCACCCATGACTATTAAATTTTCGTCTCCCTTCACTACCTGAATAATTTCTTTTATCTCGTCATACATTTCATCAATTTCTTCATCATCTGCAGAGCTAGTTGGCATATAAACTTGTACTACTGTAGTAGGCATGGGCTTTGTGTCTATCTTGGCCACAATAATGCGTTCACGATGCTGTTTGTAGTAGCTAACCCGCACTCCTATTTTTTTATTCATTATTAAACCTACTCCTGCATTACCCCTATTTGATTTTGTATTTATAACCCTGTAATCACCTGACAGGCCAGAAGTATCTTTAATAAGATGAAAAATGCATTCTGTTCGAGAGACATTTGTGTAAACACAAAAATGAGGTTGCTAAGATGCTATGTATTCTCAAAATTATTATACGGAATGGAAGCGTGGACATTGAAAAAGAAGGACATGAACAGTTTAGAAGCTTTTGAACTGTGGGCATATAGAAGAATACTTAGAATTAGTTGGGTGTCGAGGATTACTAATCAAGATGTCCTAAGAAGAATGGGAAAGGAAAAAGAATTAATTAAAACTATTAAAGTAAGGAAGCTACAATATTTAGGCCATGTTATTAGGGGAGTAAATTACAAAATATTGCGAATAATACTAGAACGGAAAATTTGTGGGAAGAGAACGAGGGGTAGAAGACGGACATCCTGGACTGACAATCTAAAAAATTGGTACAACTGTTCAACGTCAGAACTCCTTAGATCGGCCAAATCAAGATCAGAAATTGCCATGATGACAGCCAACCTTCTTAGAGGAGACGGCACATGAAGAAGAAGAATCACCTGACCAAAAGTCTTGTTCCTCCTGCCACCGAACTTCACTAATTCCCACTATATCTAACTTTAACCTATCCATTTCCCTTTTTAAATTTTCTAACCTACCTGCCCGATTAAGGGATCTGACATTCCACGTTCCGATCCGTAGAATGCCAGTTTTCTTTCTCCTGATAACGACGTCCTCTTGAGTAGTCCCCGCCCGGAGATCCGAATGGGGGACTATTTTACCTCCGGAATATTTTACCCAAGAGGACGCCATCATCATTTAATCATACAGTAAAGCTGCATGGCAGTGACTTCCAAAATTAGTTACAGTTCTCCGAATCTTATCTACGAAAAGTGTAAAGCGATGCGTCGTATCTATGTAGAATTTTGTTTAAGGAACAAGCACCGTTTACAAGCCACGGGCATGTCAGTCTTCGCAGTACAATTAACCGTCAGCTGAAAAACCCAACTGACTTAAAGAAATGGATAAAAACAATGCTCTTGGTCTAAGAATGTTTGGCGACTGTTTCGTAACTTCCGCATAATTGATCCCTGTTTTAATGATGGGAAGCTAAATACACTCAAGTATTTCCGAGTCCCTAAAATGTGCTGCTGCCGCAGTTATTGGAAGGCATCCCACTTGACACAGGGCATTCAGTATGATACCAACATGACGGATGTCCCTCCCACTGCACAGATGTATTGCGAAATAACATTTGGAGAGCACTGGAGTGGCCGTTCAGGCGACACAAAGTGGTCCGCACACTCATCAAATTTAGCATTTCATACTTTCACCTATGGTGAAAATCAAAAAAAGAGGTCTATTATGAAACGCCAACGACTCCCGAAAGAATGAAATATCTTATAACACGAACCTGTACCGCTGTTAATTCCAGATGAAATTGAATGTGCAATATTGTTTCTCCAGAAACAGTATATAGCGTGAGTAATGCTCAAGGTCAACATTTTGGGCACTTGACATGACAGACGTGATAATAAACACACGAACGTTAACTTAGTCAAGTTATTGGCTAATGGTTCAAATGGCTCTGAGCACTATGGGACTCAACTGCTGTGGACATAAGTCCCCTAGAACTTAGAACTACTTAAACCTAACTAACCTAAGGACAGCACACAACACCCAGCCATCACGAGGCAGAGAAAATCCCTGACCCCGCCGGGAATCGAACCCGGGAACCCGGGCGTGGGAAGCGAGAACGCTACCGCACGACCACGAGATGCGGGCAGTCAAGTTATTTCTTGCTTACATTTGGTATAATACGTCAGACGTTTGTCGAACCTGCAGTGCTGTTATCTTGGTACTATTGGATCAAGTCATTCAAGCTCCCTCATATGAGGTGTGTGGGAAAAGTAAGGAGACTGACAACAATGCGAGCGATCTGGCAACGCTGTGTTGTTCTACTCGTGTGGATTGGTTCAAAAATGGTTCAAATGGCTCTGAGCACTATGGGACTCAACTGCTGAGGTCATTAGTCCCCTAGAACTTAGAACTAGTTAAACCTAACTAACCTAAGGACATCACAAACATCCATGCCCGAGGCAGGATTCGAACCTGCGACCGTAGCGGTCTTGCGGTTCCAGACTGCAGCGCCTTGAACCGCATGGCCACTTCGGCCGGCCGTGTGGATTTGTGTGTCAATCTCCTTCAGAGCGCCAGCACTGTCTTGTTGTTGTGTGTTACGAAAGTGGAACAGCGGAATTTATAGCAACATTATGCCAGCAAGTTTTGCGTTAAACTTGGAGAATCTGCGAATGTCCCTCTGGAACGTTGAAACAGAACTATGGAGAACATTCATCATCAAGAATACTAGTTTTTCGCTGGTACAAATCATTTTTTGAAGGCCGAGAACTCAATGGAGATGAACCTCGCTCACGGAGACGTCCGAATTCGAAAACCAACGAAAATGTCGAACGTGTTCGTGTTCTTGTGAGATCAGCTCGATGTTGAACATTAATGAGTATGGGTCAGCTGTTAAACACTTCGACAGTACATCAAATTTAGACCGAAATTTTGCACATGCGAAAGGTTTGTGCCAAAATAGTGTCGCGAAATCTGACAGCTCAGCAGAAGGATAATCGAGGAAACGTGTGCGTTCATCTTCTTGAGAGGGTTGCCAATGACCACCAACAGTTCACTCGTGTGATCACATGTAATGAACCTTGGATTTTTGAGTACAATCCTGCGACAAGGAGACAAAGTGAGGAGAGACACACTGAGACACCTCTACGGAAAAGATCTCGAATGAACACATTAAAGATCAAAATAATGCTAATTTGCTCTTTTGACAGTAGGGATATGGTGCACAAAGAATTAGTTCCTCCAGGGAAAAACTGTCAACCGAGTGTTTTACAAAGATGTGCTTGAAAGGCTCAGGAAAAGTGAAAATCGTGTGAGACCGAACACTGAAGCCAAGTGCATACTGCATGACGACAACGTCCCACGTCACACGGCCACTTGTTCCACATCCACATCCCCGCCCCCCCCCCCCCCCCTATTCACTGGATAGTCTTAAAAGGACGTCATTTTGCGACTCTGGAGACCATTCAAAAGAATGTGACGGACATGTTAACGGCCCTACTAGTTGAAGCCTTCCAGTGCTGCTACCCAGACTGGGAACGATTCCGCCGGTGTGATGCTTCCGAAAAAAGTAAAAATCAATCTCATTACTTTTCTCACACACCTCGCCACCTTCTTTCAGATACCGCAATGAAAACTATATAGCTATACTAAACGATAAAAATTACTTGCGAACATCAAGAATATCGACTAATGCCCACTATAAGTTGGCGAAAACCATACCTCGATGTAATTATTCATTCTGGGCACATTCGGGGTGGCCTGTCTTGGCTGCCTCACCCTACATATCTAATATTTTTTCGAAGTTTTGTGGTTCAAAATTCCTACCACCTGCGGGATTGCTAAGTACGTTGGTTTGTCGTTTAATCAACGTCTCGGTGACAACTTTGCAAGTTAATTACAGCAGCGAAAGTAATTTAGAATTTTGATTCCAAGTTCATGCGCTGACAGTGAGATTCGCCGTAATATCGTTTCCGACGTCAAAAACGCAAATGAGGGGCTCTTAGAAGAGGTGGTGCAGACGCACTCGGAGACGTAAAACTTTCTGTGGAACACGGTTTGCGGCGGCCGGGCCATTCGCTCGCGCTCTCGGCAAACTTGCCAAGTGCGCCAGGGAAGCGCGCCCGGCGCCCGGCGCCCGGCGAAACACTTGCGGCGCAGGCGGGCGGAGCGCTGTGCTAGGCTAGGCTGGCAACTCGCTTCATTAAGCCCGCGCCGCAACTTGCCTAGTTTATAGAAAGGCGGCGCCTCTTTCCGGCACGTTACACTTCACTGCAGGTCAAGTCGCAGCCCTGGCGGCGGCTGCGCTTCTACGCGATTACGCCACACGGATGAGCTGCACGACGGTCTCGTTCCGACCCAATAAATGCAGACGGTGGGGCCCGTTGACGTTGGCGGTGGCGGGACGAGCAAGACAGACGGCGCGGCCTTTCCATTCCGCCCTTCCGTGTTTAGTATACCTGTACTCCCGTGGTTCCCCTACTCACTCTGCCTCGTTTAACAAAAAAGGAACTCCGTTTTCTCGTTCTGTACATGTTAAGTCCGAATTTGTGCTCCATCTGTAAATGACTACGTAGTTAGCGAGACATTAAAGCCTACATTTCCCTCTTTCCTCACCTTTATTACAGGGTGATTCTTATTAACGTTTAAAAACCCACGAAGTGACGTGGTTGATGCTGAGACAAGTAATTTAATAAAAGACATCTGGGACCATAAATGTCGGGAAATACCCCTAAAGTGGATGACAAACGTGAATATGTGACGTCACCAGATGACATACCTTGCCGCAAGTGCAACATCTGTATTCACATGGATGTCGCTCCCGAGCCTACATGTGCGACTTAGCGGCTAAAACTCAGGGTTCGAGTCTAGCGTCCGGTAGGTAGCGCTTTTTTTCCATTGCATTTCACGATCATCGGTCTACACTGAGGTCTTGCGGTCTTCGACGACTTATTGCGAAGTACAGTACCGTATTGCGTCAGAATGAAGTGCGCATAAGCTTCCGAATTGCGCCTCAAACAGTAAATGACCGATGTTTTCTTTAGTAAATAAAACCTAATTTCAGAACACAGCCTGTACGACCTCATTACATTTTTTGCCTTGCTCAGGTCCCCTGTTTCACGCATTGGATGATCCACAGTAGCAAACGACACACTGTAGGAAACGCTCGGCGTAAGTACCTCTTGCTGCAAGATCATTGGAATTAGCAGCACCAAAATATAGATGCATGTGTGCAAGCTCTTTAAATGTAAACCGATTCATGTGTTACCACTACCGCGAGCACTACTGCATCACATCGGATAGGGCAAGGACGAAAAAAGGGAGCCTAGCAGGGCGATGATTAGCGCTGCCCCCTGTCGGCTAGGACATGTCTAGGCAGTTACGTCTTCTGATGACGTCACATGTTCAACATTTGTCATCCAACCTTAGGGGTATTCCCCGACTTTTGCGGCCCCATATGTATTGTATTAAATTACTTGTCTCAGCAAGGCCATGTACATCGCTTTGGGATTTTCAAATCTTAGTAAGACTCACCTTGTATACTATAGCAATATAAATTGATGGTTCAGAACATTATGAGCATCAGCTTAATAGCGTGTTGGTTCACCTCTGGAAAGTTGTAAAGAAGTGGCACTGCGCAGCGAGGATCAACAAGTCGTTGATAGGTTCCTGGAGGTATGTGGTACCAGTACCTACGCACAGGTTACGTAATTCCAGTAAATTACAAGCTGGTGGTTTGTGCACGCGGTATTTGTGTGCTACATTTGTTCCATCAGCATCATCGATGAGATGAGGCCAAAGCATCAACTTGTGTTCACTATCAAGTTCCCCAAATCGCTATAATACGATCGTAGCCTAGTAACACGGACAATTATCGTGCTGGAAGATACTGTCGCCGTTGGTGAAGACACAGTCTAACATGAAGGAATATAGGTGGTACGCAGTAATTTAATGTACAGGTAAACCACAGTTGTGATGATGCCTCCGATTACATCCTCAGGACCAGTGGAGCCCCAGGTGCATACTCCTGGTTTCCGCTAATAAAGTGTGTCTAAGAGACGTCACGCGCATTGCAAATGCGTCTTTTCAATGTGTAGCTGGATTCAGCCCAAACAAATATTGCTCATCACGACGTTCATGCGACGATCAGTATAGACGCAAAGAGACGGTTTGTCTCGCGTTATGAACAAAATGATTTTTAACGCGGAATTTTACGTTCCGGTTCGATAGAGAGGTCCGAGATTAGTCTAATATTATATTTGTACTATTGCTATGTACTAGCAGCGACAGTAAAACGCGAAGAATGGCCAGTTCTCCACCAGCGGCTGACCAGCGCCGCTGCTTGCCGGTAGCAGTCAGCGCGCATCAGGACGATGCTTCCGTTGCTGGGATACTGGTCAGTCTTCCTGTTTTACTGTCCCTGTAAACACACATCCATAAAAAGAATATCACACTAGACTAATCTGGGACCGGTCTATCAAATATACGCGTAAAATTCCGCTTTAAAAATCATTTTGTTCGTAACGTGAGGCAAACCGACTCTATGCGTCTGTATTGGTCGTCGCATGAGAGACGGATGAGGAATATCTATTTGGACTGACTCCAGCTACACATTGCAAATGAGTTTGCAGTATCTGCCGAAACATTAGAGAAAATGCGCCTGCAAATCTTAAGAGAGACACCCGGCATCTGTTCCTCATTGCGTCACATGCCCGCAACTGCCGCCAGACAGCATTCAGTCTCGCGGTCGGCAGTGGTCATAATTTTTTGACCTGTCACAGTAGTGACCAAACTAGAGGACGCTGGTCTACATTAACAGGATATGCTTGTGGTGATACATCATAACGATAACATTCTATAAACTGCCTGAAAGTGAACCTGCATTTCCAGCGAAATAAACTACAAATAAATTGAAACAAGAAGCAAAAGTAGTAAAAGAGTAGCTTTTGTTGTGTGTAGTAAAATATTTCACAGCTGACACCCCCAAAACTTCCAGCACTATGGAACCAAGAAGTTTTCTTACGTTTCTGTGGTTTCCCTAAATCATTTGCGCCGAATTCCTGGCTGGTTTGTTTGATGAAAGCGCGTTTTCATACCGTTTCTTTCTTAAAAAAAAAAAAAGGTTGAAATGGCTCTGACCACTATGTTACTTAACAGCTGAGGTCATTAGTCCCATAGAACTTAGAACCACTTAAACCTAACTAACCACACATCCATGCCCGAAGCAGGATACGAACTTGCGTCCGCAGCAGTCGCGCGGTTCCAGACTGAAGCGCCTACAACCACTCGGCCACCACGGTCGGCTTTCTTTCTCCAGCCAGAACTGGCCCACCTTGTGAAATGACATCGTCGTTTACCGGACGTTAAATCCTAAAGTTTCTTCTTTATTTACTGGTGCTGCTGCGTGTTAACATACGTCTTCAGGCTTTCGTGGCCGTTGCCTCAGAAGGTAAAAACCTTCTGTGTTATTAGGCACGGGCATCTGCTAGGATCGAATTTACTAATATTCAGGTGCCCCAGATGGCTGAAAACTGTCGAATACAGGAGTCGCATTCACTTACGAAAGGATATTTTCCCCTGCTTGTTTCGGGAAAGTCAAGTTTTTGTGTTTATTATTTACAACATGCAACATTAAAATATTTGTAGTACTAGAAGGTGATCCGGAGCTTTGCGTTGGGCATGGATGTGTGTGATGTCCTTAGGTTAGTTAGGTTTAAGTAGTTCTAAGTTCTAGGGGACTGATATGAAGTCCCATAGTGCTCAGAGCCATTTGAACCATTTTGGAGCTTTACGCCACCATTCTTCCTTCCCTTGTCGGCCAAATACTGGCAGTGAAATGGGGAAATCCAGTGATTGAGTAAAATTTTTTATTCTTCTACCAGTGAACTAGTGTTGTTTGTTGTGACAAGCAGCGAATGAGAGAAGGAAGTATTCACCAAAATACACTAACGGAAAAAATGACAACACCAAGAAGAAGTCGTGCGACATAAAGTAAAGGTGGTCGGCGTGTTTCTACATCTGAAAGATGATATCTACTCACATTTCACGCTAGTCGAATAACAGTGGCGTTAGTATCGCCACTATGAGGATGCAAATGAGATTTGCATCAGATACACGTCGTAACGGTCGTGAGCGCCAGTTGAAGTGGTGAGCTGACGTTAGTCAAAAACACCTTTAAGGCGACAAAGACGCCATTATCAAGACCTCACTGAGTCTAAACGAGGTCGCAGAGAAGCTGAATGTTACTACCGCGATATTGCAGAAAGACTTGGCAGTAATGTAGACACTGCGCATGATTGCCGGCAGCAGTGATCACGAGAATCCACTAATGAAACAAGACTGCGCTCTACCAAGAGAGAAGACCATCGTATTTCTCATATGGCTCTGACGCATCGTACTGTGTCTGCACCAGCAATTTGAAAAGAAGTTGTCACCACAGTGACACAACGAACTGTGACTTCAGTGGTGTCAAGCGAGAGTTGATTGGAGAGCAGGATGGAGGTCCACCGTGCTTTCTGATGAAAGCTTGTTCTGCGTCGGTGCCAGTGAGCATAGACTTAAACGACGTATTGGAGAACATGGGCTGCATGAAACGAGAGTGTCGCTTAACTGTTCCTGGCAATAATTTGTTCTTCGAGAATATCGTAAAAGTAACAGAGGGAAACTGTGGCCCATGGCAAGAGATTGCCACCTCCTCGTTATACAGTAGGGCGTAGGCACTTCAACAGCTGGTCTCACTGGCACGTGCACCATACTCACCAGATCTCGTGTCTCACTGTAGGCTGCTAAAAAGCGTAAGTAACAGTTGTATAGCCTCATCGTACTTCATGCTCTGTCTGTCATCCCGCTCAACTCTCGGTCGAGCGAATTTGTATTCGTGTATCTTAGTGTGTGTGTACGCGCGCGCGCACCTGCATATTTCTGTGTGTGTGTGTGTGTGTGTGTGTGTGTGTGTGTGTCTGTGTGTGTGTGTGTTTGTGTGGATGTGTGTGGATGTGTGTCTGTGTGTGCGTGCGTTGGTGCGTGGGTGAATGTGCTTACTCCATAAAAGAATGGAACGTGCACAAATCACTGTTTTCCGTTGTTTATAACCCAAAGGACATCCATGCAGCTGTTATTAGGTCGGCATTCATATAAATGCCTCTGCGTCAGAGCAGTACAACGATAATCCCCTCATTAATTTACAGATTGTCATTTCAGATCAGCGCCGACAGGCGCCGACATTTGTTTCAGCGCCCATCAGAAGCCTCTGTCTTTTTGTGCTGTGTTTCTCCCCGCTAAGCTGGCTCTTCCACTGTGCAGTTCGTATTACAGATTCCATCGTTTCGTGAAACCAACATCGAATTTATCCACGAGTAGAGTACCACAGATGATCAGTAATAAGGTGAAATTCGTTGGTTAAAGCACAGTTTCTAAACATCGGGCTTCTACCTAGACAGGAGAGTAGGTTATACAGGGTGATTCAGCTGCCCCTGTCCAAGGGTTTTATGCAATCCGCAATGCCTTCAAACATTATTCTTGAATAATTCCAAGACTATGGCCTCTATCGAAAACGTATACCCGTCAAAATTTTACTACATTAAATTTCCTACAAAAAGGCCCTGTTCCCTCCTTCTGTTGGACTAGTTTGTGAGTAGCAAGAGAGAGAATATGATATTTGAAGACATTGTGGTTTGCGTAAAACCCATGGGTAGTGACAGCTGAATGACTCTACATAGCGGTTTCGCACACTTCCATCTTTACATCAAAATACAGGGTTGCGTTTATTTACAACATGGTCCACCTAATCTGGTCCTTTGAAAAAACTGCGACTATCACAGACATCGATATGTGTTTTTCGCTAAGTGGTAATGTGTAAGGAATAGATTATTTCGTTGTAAGTTTAATACTCGAAGAGTTTTTATTTACCGAGTTATAGTTGTAATACTTGGTATGAAGGCTGGTTTGATGCAGCTTTCCATTCTAGACTATTCAGTGCAAACCTCGACATCTCTTCATCTATTTGAAACCGTCTACCTTAATCAAGCATTGGTCTCCCACTACAATTTCTATCCTGACCCCTTCCCTCAGCGTTACCAACTGTTCTGAAAACGATGATTTCTTGATGTCTCAGGATGTATTGTATTAATCAGTTCATTTTTATAACTGCATTCCAGAAGCTTCTGTTCTCTTCTTGTCTGAACTCTCCCCATTTCCACCCAACCCACTCCGGTTCTTTCCTCTTCCTGCTTCGCTGACGTCCCTTTTTCCTCTTTACTTGTGAGTTACCCCAACCCCTTCACTGATCTGTGCTGTTTGTGTTGTTTCTCTCTTGATTTCTGCCATCCTAGATCATGGGACCGACGACGCCGCTGTTTGGTCCCTTCCCCCAAATCAGCGTACCAACCATCTTCTTGTCTGAACTGTTTATCCTCCACGCTTTACTTCCGTACAAGACTATATTCCAGGGAAATATGGTCAGGACAGATGAACTAAAATTTACATTTATATTCCATGTTAACATTTTTTCTATTTTAGGAACGCTTTTTTTTGCTATTGACGCCCTGTATTTTATTTCCTCTCTGCTTCGATCATTGTCAGTTATATTTTTCCCCAAACAGCAAAACTGATGTACTGATTTTTGTGTCTCATTTTTCAACCGAATTGCCTCATCTTCGACTGTTTCAAATACATTCCTCTTTCCTCTCTACGTTTCTTTCTGTTCATCTTACAATCTCTTTTCAAAACGCTGTTTATTCCTTTCAACTGCTCTTTGAGGAACAAAAGCAGCTCTTCCTGTATTTATGCACTTTTAACGGCATTCGATAGCTCGTAAAAAGTGGCGCGTTATATATCAATGTTCATAAAAAGACGTTCCTCGAATAAAACAGGAAGCTGTGCTAAATGTGAAGAAAATGTCTGCCAACTCAATGCCCATTCCGCTCTATTAGGCTATTTTTATAACGAAGTTGAACTGAATAAACATCACCTTAACACATTTCAGCGGGATATTTAGCACAGTTTTGAGCATTCGCTTGTGAAGTACTTCGTTCTAATCATCAACACATGCCAAACTATTGTATTTTGTTTGCGAACTATCGACAACTGATAAGATATGGCACAGGATCATTTAAAAAGTAATTGCTTTTGTCTATCGGTAAACAAAGCTGTTCTTTGTGTTAAACTTATCGCACAATAATAACCTCCTTATACACTATTACTTAGCGAAAACTGTATTTCGAGATGTGCAGTGCTTGCACACATTTAGAATGTTTACTTTAGATGGATCAGCCTGTGTATCCGTGCTGAACAGATCAGTGATCATCGCTATAAACCATCTACCAGGGAAGAAGGCACGAAAGGAGAAACTGTATTAATACTACGAGGGCTCCCCAATGAACAATGGTCCTAACTTTTGTATATTGATACTTTTACTCATCCTCATAATTTTGACGGTTCTTCTCGAAACAGCCTTCTTTGAATTCGATGCATTGTCGCGGCGTCTCTACCGGTCTCTCTTTTTTTAAACGTTCTTCTGAACCGCCTCCGAAGCCTTCACTACCGCATATGATGATCGAAAACACCTCCCACGGTATTTATTCAGGTTATGAAATAGACAAAAGTCGCACGGGGCTAAACCCGGAATATAGGGAGGCTGAAGGATGTACTACACATTGATTTTCACAACTGCAATATGCGGCCGTGCATTATCGTGGTGCAGTATCCAGTGTGGGTCACGGATATGTAGATTTTTGCGCCAGGTATGAACTTCCAAAGTTTTGAGTATATCCCTTAGTATCTTCCAGTTACTGACGTGTGTGCAGGTGCAACGTGCTATGAACCAATCTATGAACATAAAAAAGAAACTAATGACCATATCTTTCCTCGGAAAAGCAACCACATCTGCTATTTTCGCGGTTGGTGATGAAGGAGTTTTCCTCACTGAACTTTTCTCTTGCTCTCAGCATCAAAATCATGTACCCAAGTTTGATCAACAGTGATTACCTTTGAAACAAAGTCCGGATCTTCCTCTAGCATCAACTTCACCTGCATGCGAATGACCTCTTCGAAAATCAGCAGTCTTGGAACGCATCGGCACAATCTCGTTTCGTCTGTAAATTTTTTGTCACCAAATAATGCGTGACACCCGACGAAACTTTCAGCATTTTAGAAAGTGTTGGTAAGGTTATTTGTCGATCTTCTCTCACAATAACATCAGTGTGTTTTGTTTTCTTCTGTAAGAGCAGTATCTAGAGCACCGGTTCCACTTTCCCTTGAAATGGGCTGTTCCTGGTCTTTAAACAACACCTGAGCTGTTGTGTAGGGAAGAACTTATCGCGCTTTACCTGCATTGTTGCGGTAGATGATAGTGAACATGTCTTATTTTACCCATCTGTGATAGGCAGGAGCTAGGAGTGCTAACAACGAAACTATATATTAAACTAACTAAAGAGCATTACATTAAATTATAACGCGAAAAATTATGGCCGTAAAGAAAATATTATTTAAGAGCCCTAGTACGCAAGGAGCATTGTCTAAAAGGAATTACGCTTCAGCACAGTGGAAATGACCAGTTGTAATCCCAGTTCATTTGTGGTCGAACATTGTGAAACGTTTTGACGACGCGAGTTCTGTGCATTTGCGATTCGCGGAGTCCAGACGTAGGTATCACTGGAAAGTCTCTACCGATCCGTCAGAGACTACGTACGTCACTGCAGGGAATTGCAGCGACGGAACCATGGCCCTTAATTACCCTCGAGGCATGTCGTACCTATCCTGCCTGCAGTTTATCAGCGCTAGCGGACGGCAAATGGAAATCGATGTGTATACTGCCTGCCTCCTGCGCTTCGTAAACGTCAAGGGTGCAACGACTGCCAAAGCTCCGGAAACAGCAAAGCTTCTTCCGGTAGGAATAATCCTGAAGCACAAATGATCACGTACGTGGGTCACTTTAACTTCTGAAAAAAAAAAAGAAAGACGACCATTTTTTGCTTCAAATAGCTTTGTTCTTTCTAGAAATATTCGCCTTTGAAATTTATATACTTTTGCGTTCCATCCAATTATAGACATTTTTTCCCACTCCGATGTTGCTACCTCAAAATATGGTGTCGGAAGGTGTCAACAACTTGATGAGTGATGAAAAAGGCTGTCCAAGCTGTTTTTCTTTGACATAAATGAACAAAAATAGCCCGCGAGCCAATACATTACGTGAACACGGGCCATAACACGTTACTTTGATGTCTTCTTGGGTCAAATAACCAATTAAATTGAGGCGCTGTGTGACAGCTGACACTGTCAGTATGAAGAATGATGTGACGTTTTCTGTTGTTTCTTCTAATTTCATCGGTAACGCCTGTAGTAAACGCATCGTTGTATACTATTCAGTAGGGCTGCGCACGCGATACTGACCTTGGAATGGGCTTGAGAATTCCCTACTTGCCAGAGACCTCGATACGGTGTCGAGACTGTTTGAGCTATGACGTGATTCGAGCGGAGCAAAGGACCACGAACTAACCACTGCAAGAACTACTCTGCTTCAATTTTACCAGTTTGCGAAGCACAAGAGGAAATAGTATTAAATTCTACCTCTGCACAAATTCATGTTGCGTTCGAACAAGCGCAACAAACGTTCTCATCCAATATTTATGGATATATAAATATCTATGGTGGTTTTTAAGCAAAGCTAGCAATCAAAGGCGAAACCGATGTCATTCAAAAAGCGCTTGATTCTGACCCAGTGCAATATTTTATTTCTTTGTTGGAGACTATAACCTTTCGCCAAATGAGTTGCAAATTACCATTTGAGTCTCCGTTCACACATTAGAATGATCGGTAAAAAATTACAACCTTGAAAAAAAGACCGCAACATTCAGATGAAAGAAGAAAAAAAATTAAGAAGGAAGAATTCATATTACAACTGACTGTAACTGAGTCTGTGATAACATGTTACTGTGACACGACATCTCGTGGAAATATTATAAACACGAGTCACTAGATCGCAGTACGAGCGAAATATCGAGAACTGGACTGAATGTTTATCGCAAGTTTTTATTTATCTATTAGTTGCTGGTTTTAGTTATGATGTGCAACCTATATCATATTACAGTTCTCGTTCATAACTTAAATCCACAGTATATTAATAATGTTAGACATCGTACCAAAAGAAGTAGTTAGATCGCGGGGCGATCAAAACTCCTAAGGTGTGACGTAAAGTACTCCAACTGCTCGATCCGAGCTCAAGCATAGGTCTGGAATTCAGCACTGATACTTCTTCGACCCTCTGAAACGATTAACAGGACATGTCTAGTGTAGCCAAAGAAACAATCGTTTCCTTGGAAGCGCTTAGCGAACGAACCACTTTTGTTGTACACCAAGACATTTGCCTTTTTCTTAGTTTCCAGCTTGTGCTTGTATATACGTTTTTTCTCCTATCACGATCTTGTGCTCAGATCTGGCAGTTCCCCGTTTTTTGAACGCTCCCTTAGACCAGGTGACACTTTGCTATCTAAAACTTTTATGCATTATGTATGAAGATAATTGCGACTGTGGAGAATAAATGTTTCTTTAAACTACTGCAACCAGTCGCCTTTTGTTTTGTTCTTCAGTTTTATTATCTCTTTACCGGTTTTGAACCGCACGTAAAGCACGTTTCGTAAAGAATGTGGAACGTGTTACCTGTGGCTTAGTGTGTGAAGTGCAGGAAAATTAACATCACTGGAAAACATTTATTATGGTTTCCAGCACCAACAATCAGTCAACGGATACTAATAACTCTACATGGGCACACTGCTGCAAACAATCAATAAATACACTCCTGGAAATTGAAATAAGAACACCGTGAATTCATTGTCCCAGGAAGGGGAAACTTTATTGGCACATTCCTGGGGTCAGATACAGCACATGAGCACACTGACAGAACCACAGGCACATAGACACAGGCAACAGAGCATGCACAATGTCGGCACTAGTACAGTGTATATCCACCTTTCGCAGCAATGCAGGCTGCTATTCTCCCATGGAGACGATCGTAGAGATGCTGGATGTAGTCCTGTGGAACGGCTTGCCATGCCATTTCCACCTGGCGCCTCAGTTGGACCAGCGTTCGTGCTGGACGTGCAGACCGCGTGAGACGACGCTTCATCCAGTCCCAAACATGCTCAATGGGGGACAGATCCGGAGATCTTGCTGGCCAGGGTAGTTGACTTACACCTTCTAGAGCACGTTGGGTGGCACGGGATACATGCGGACGTGCATTGTCCTGTTGGAACAGCAAGTTCCCTTGCCGGTCTAGGAATGGTAGAACGATGGGTTCGATGACGGTTTGGATGTACCGTGCACTATTCAGTGTCCCCTCGACGATCACCAGTGGTGTACGGCCAGTGTAGGAGATCGCTCCCCACACCATGAGGCCAGGTGTTGGCCCTGTGTGCCTCGGTCGTATGCAGTCCTGATGGTGGCGCTCACCCGCACGGCGCCAAACACGCATACGACCATCATTGGCACCAAGGCAGAAGCGACTCTCATCGCTGAAGACGACACGTCTCCATTCGTCCCCCCATTCACGCCTGTCGCGACACCACTGGAGGCGGGCTGCACGATGTTGGGGCGTGAGCGGAAGACGGCCTAACGGTGTGCGGGACCGTAGCCCAGCTTCATGGAGACGGTTGCGAATGGTCCTCGCCGATACCCCAGGAGCAACAGTGTCCCTAATTTGCTGGGAAGTGGCGGTGCGGTCCCCTACGGCACTGCGTAGGATCCTACGGTCTTGGCGTGCATCCGTGCGTCGCTGCGGTCCGGTCCCAGGTCGACGGGCACGTGCACCTTCCGTCGACCACTGGCGACAACATCGATGTACTGTGGAGACCTCACGCCCCACGTGTTGAGCAATTCGGCGGTACGTCCACCCGGCCTCCCGCATGCCCACTATACGCCCTCGCTCAAAGTCCGTCAACTGCACATACGGTCCACGTCCACGCTGTCGCGGCATGCTACCAGTGTTAAAGACTGCGATGGAGCTCCGTATGCCACGGCAAACTGGCTGACACTGACGGCGGCGGTTCACAAATGCTGCGCAGCTAGCGCCATTCGACGGCCAACACCGCGGTTCCTGGTGTGTCCGCTGTGCCGTGCGTGTGATCATTGCTTGTACAGCCCTCTCGCAGTGTCCGGAGCAAGTATGGTGGGTCTGACACACCGATGTCAATGTGTTCTTTTTTCCATTTCCAGGAGTGTATGTACCATCTGATGATGACTCGCTAGGTGGTTCGAAATCGGTAATGGGATAATAAAATTGAAGAATAAAACAAAAGGCGACTGGTTGCAGTAATTTCAAGCTATCTGCTTTTGAACTTGGGCGACATTGTGCGACAACTATCGGGAACGTCACACCTCTTCAGAGCACAGATTTCATTTATTTATTATTTCTTTGTGAACAACAACAACCGATTATGTTCGATCTTTACGAAGTTCACCGTCGACGGAAATGCGACCACGATGAAATTTCGCGAAAAGTTGTTAACAGTCTTTTCCGGAAGTGACAGATTGCCGCCGGCCGGGGTGGCCAAGCGGTTAAAGGCGCTACAGTCTGGAACCGCGGGACCGCAACGGTCGCAGGTTCGAATCCTGCCTCGGGCATGGATGGGTGTGATGTCCTTAGGTTAGTTAGGTTTAAGTAGTTCTAAGTTCTAGGGGACTGATGACCTTAGAAGTTAAGTCCCATAGTGCTCAGAGCCATTTTTTTTTGACAGATTGCCAGAAACGGATCGAAGCGATTCAAGGCATTATTGATCAGTTAGACCTTTACGAAGATCATAAAAACAATTTTCTAACGAAAACCTTCGCGTAAAATTAACATCTCATTACTAACGTTGTTCCTTTAAACTCTCACTGCAAAGAAACTACTAGTCCAATTTCAGAGTTGTCATTGAAAATTTAAAAGAAATGTAAAATTTTAAAACAGTAGCGTCGTGTCTGAAAAATGCACTTGGCTTCAAACATTTAAATGTGGCAGGACGATAGCACCCTACCCTGAAGTAGCTGCTGTTATGAGGTGGCCTGCTTGCATGAAGCAACTACACAGATTTGGAACAGGGCAAAATAGGGATAGGCAACAGCTATGGCAAAAATAGATGGAAAAACAGATTAGCAACAATTCACACTGATTTATTGTTAGAAGTGTTACAATGCTTAACTGGATGATGAAGATTGTGCGTGACACTATACTTAAATTTTCGCTTGCATTAATACGTCTTTAAGCGTAAGTATAGTCCCAGATCCAATGAACGATGACTGACATCACTTGTTTAGTGTCCCGCTTGGCTCTTCTTGACGGCGACTGTAAATGAGTCCTGATACTCTCGCTGAAGAGTTTCCTCATACTGTCTTATTTGCTGCTGAATGGAGAGCTATGTCTGCTTATTTTCACGCTTGGCGGGTGGATATTTACTTAGAACATGTTTGTGTGACGTTAGGTGGAGGTGTAACATAGTCTTCGTCGAGTGCACCCTCTCTGCAGCCCAATCATAACTATTGTATGTCGCGACTCGGCGCTTTTCTGGGTAGGCTGTGTCCCGTATTTTCTCGAGGCCACAGCAGATAGTAACGCCACCTTCCAAAAGCACCACATAGTGGTCGTAAAAACTTCAAACGCGCAATATTTTCATCCAATACTAGTTTCAGAGGTAATTTAACGTTTCAGGGCCGCGCGGTTAGAGGCGCCATGTCACGAATCGCGCGGACCCTCCCGCCAGAGCTTCGAGTCCTCCCTCGGGCATGGGTGTGGGTGTTGTCCTTAGCGTAAGTTGGTTTAAGTAGTGTGTAAGTCTAGGGACCGATGACCTCAGCAGTTTGGTCCCATAGGAATTCACACACACATTTGAAAGTATGGTTATGTTCATCAGTTACACAACACAAAAAATTGAAAATGTTAAGCTTGAATGCAGTTCGTGCATACACCAGTTACGGTTATGCCACTCTAGTGAATGACAATATTTCCAAGCTACGACGAAAATCCGCGAAATCTGACTGCGTTACCTGTAACACGAGCAAACAGCCCAATTACTGCGCATAAAAGCTTCTATTTACACTAACAAGGAAAACGAGATTCGAAATTGCAACAACGAAGTGGCTCAAATTACTGATTGCGCTGTGGCAAAGAGCAAACTGAAATCAGCCTACTCGCTACTACACATTACTTCGTTGTGAATACAGTTTTCAAAACTGAAAGTTTCAGTCTATTGCATTATTGTGGGAGTTATAATAAATACGCAATCGATGTACTCGTATAAAAGGAAAATATAAGTACGCAACTATACTGAAAATATACAAATTTATAAACTGATTACAAAACGGTAAACTAACGACTTCCTAGTCAGTACCGGCATTGGAAAGTCTCGACTCTCAACAGATAGTTTGAGGCTTAAGTATTCTTATAATCCGATTTTTCATCTTGGCTTAAGGATTCATAAATAAACAGGACTTGTACGCATTACGAATTGTTGACGCAAACATTTTCTGAGTGTGAAGCCTAGTCCAGATTGCATCCCCAAGATCAGAAGAGGTGTTCATCAATCGTTCCGTGCTGACACCATAGTATTAGAGGCTCGGTGAAATAGCCGATTGCACAAGTTTACATTTAACATTGTGTGGAAATATATTACGAAATTCTGAAGTTCATAGGAGCATGTGGCAACTGTGTTACTAAATCTACAGATGATTTCCTAAGAACTTCGGTGCACTGTAAAAAGTCAATTTTACCGACGCTTATTCATGGAGGCTCTTTATATGCTAAACGTAAAGTCTGCGTGCCTACTCCAACATGCGTACGGATGTCACACATTAATGAAGACTGTCGATATCCTTCAGTAAATATCCAAATATCAATTTTACCGTCAAGGCAAGTACTAGAGATTTACACTGACGAACCACGACATTATGACCACCGTACCTCGCCAATGTGGAGGCGTTGCGGGCATTTGTAGCGGTAAAAAAAATTACATAGCTGGGCAGAGACGAATGAGGGAAACCATCCTAGTTGCAATACGGGCCACCAGTGGGGAAATGCGCTGTTCGTCGGGGCTCAGTTCGAAGCAAGTCCCATCACTGAAGTCAATCTACGAAGCAAGTCCCATCACTGAAGTCAATCTACGAAGCAAGTCCCATCACTGAAGTCAATCTACTGCACTCACTGAGACTCCAGGCCACTTTCAACATACTCATGCCTGCTGCTAGCTAGACAGGCAAGATGCCACTTGTTATCAGCGGAACGCGCAAGCTATGTCTTTTTTCCTTTTTCGGCGTATTTCAGTCCTATTCATTTATTCAGTTATGAACGGCTTTCTCTGCAACTTTACCCTCTTTCCACTGATATTGGCTTTCCTCGATTCGAACCATCATCAGGTCACTTGTAATATATGTTTCCTGTAGCAATTAGAACCATCTGTGAAAGTCGCGATTCTTTGTACCTAAGAATCCGAAGATGACTATTTTACTCCAACAACTAAAGTAAGGTTTTGGAAGTTTAGTTCCTGTAACCTTAGTGTGCTGCAGCCAGACGTGATCCCAGTTACACCAATTTTAATTACTTCTTTCAGGATGTGTATCGCGGGTTCGCTGGATTAATTATAAGTGGCCAAAATAGTTCATTCTAAATTCCGCAAATGGATTGTAGCAAACTGGTAGTACATTTTTCATATTATAGTAATCTACGAAGTAAATGTCTTTCATACTAAGAGCTGCGTTGCATAGAACCAGAATGTAGTTTTCCATATCCACTGACCAATTTTTTTTTTCTTTCTCAGAGAATAGTTGCCCTGAATTTAGAAAGCCTACATATTTCTAAACGACCTCAAGTCCTTAGTACAATTTCCACACATCTGTTAGCCTCTAAGTCTTTGTCCTATTTCAAAATATGGTATTTATGGAGTGAGGAAACTGCTGCTCAAATTTACAGACCTGTCCCAACATACTCGAGGTTCACGAATGAGTGTTTAGTAACTTATTATATAATCTACATTGCCAGACACCAATCGATTTATCAGAAGCTGCCTCATAAACACATGAAAAATTTTCTTCTCCTCGTCTTGGATTCTGTTTCCTGAGTTGTAATTCCTCATATTTTTAAGGTTAAATAACTGGTACATTGTTTTTGTTTATTTCATACTAGTTTTCGGCTTGTTGAGCCATCTTCAGCAAACAACAGTCGTGTCTCGAAGCCGAAAAATAGTTCGATATAAACAAATAATAGTAGAACATAAACAATGTACCTGTCGTAACTCTTCAGGCTTTCCCGGCGATCTAATGACATCTTGGGTTGTCGGGTGTTCTGCCGGATATCAGCGTCGTACTTGCACGATATTTCGGTCACGTAGCTCTTGACCTTCATCAGGTGCGACCTGAGACTGCCCCTCGAGTGGACCTGGTCCAGTATTTATGCCTATGGCCTTCCCCCTCCACCAACGGCTGCAGGCGCTTCCTCTGTGGTCCGCACCCATTCCCTGCGACCTGCTGGAGCGTTGCTGCTCCGTTTTCCGTCCGCTGCGGTTCTAGGTGTTCCCTCTGCGGTTCGTGCCCACCAAACCCGCTCCTGCGGTCATTCATCTACGGTCTGGGGTACCAAGCGTTCCCCCTGCGGTCCGCGCCCGCTCACCACGAACTGTTGGAGCGTTGCCGCTCCGTTTTTCGTCCGCTGCGGCTCTGGATGTTCCCTCTGCGGTCCGCGCCCACCAGTCCCACTTCTGGGTGTTACATCTTCGGTCTGGTGCGCCTGCCAGTCCGTGAGGGGCTCGTTTTCCATCTCCATGTCTCTGGTTCTTCTGTTTGTGTAGTGTTGCAGCTGGCCCCGTTGCTCCTTTAACAATTCCAGAGCCGGATCCCAGGCTCTGCTTAGCTTGTACCCTGTGTCACGGCTCATAAGATCGTCAGCCATTTTAATTTCTATCGATTCTCTTATAACACTGTCCCAAAATCTGGGTGTTTGTGCTAGAATCTTGGTATCCTCATACTTCATGGCATGATCTAGTTCTAGACAGTGTTCAGCAATGGCTGACTTAGTCACCTGTCTTAATCTAGTGTGCCTCTGATGTTCTTTGCACCTGATCTCCACAGTTCTTGTCGTCTGGCCAATGTAGGACATGCCACATTGACAAGGTATATTGTAAATCCCTGGTTTTCGTAACCCCAGGTCGTCTTTGACACTCCCCAGCAGTCCCCCGATCTTGTTGGATGGACAGAAAACACACTTGATATTGTGTTTACGGAGGATCCTAGTGATTCTGGCAAAAATAGAGCCAGCATAGGGCAGATATGTCACCTTCTTTGCTTCATCTTGGTCTTCTTGAGGAACCTGTGGTATAGTGGCTGGTTGGAGTGCCCTCTCAATTTGGCTGTCCGTGTATCCATTCTTGGAGAAAACTGTTTTGAGACGTTCTATCTCTATAGGTAGATTATCTTGGTCTGACAGGGCATGTGCTCTGTGGACCAAAGACTTCAGAACCCCATTCTTCTGTGCAGGGTGGTGACAGCTGCTGGCCTGCAGATATAAATCAGTGTGTGTTGGTTTTCGGTACACACTGTGGCCAATTGATCCATCTGCTTTCCTCTGGACTAGTACATCCAGAAATGGCAGATGGCCATTCTTCTCCAGTTCCATGGTGATATTAGGGGGCATGAGTTAAGATGTTCAAGAAACACATTGAGCCTGTCCATCCCATGTGGCCAGATCACAAAGGTGTCATCCACATACCTAAAGAAGCATGTGGGTTTTAATGTGGCTGTCTCCAATGCCCTCTCCTCAAAACTCTCCATAAACATGTTGGCAACCACAGGGGACAGTGGGCTGCCCATAGCTACACCTTCAGTTTGCTCGTAATATTGGTTTCTGTACAGGAAATACGTGGATGTCAGTGTATGACTGAACAGGTCCAACAGAGCACCGTCAAATTTCTCTGCAATCGGTTCTAGCGAGTCCTTCAGTGGGACCCTGGTGAACAGCGATACCACATCAAAACTAACCATGATGTCCGAATCTGTGATGTGCAGTTGCTTGAGGCGTTGCAGGAAATCTTCTGAGTTGCAGATGTGGTGAATACATTTCCCCACATATGGAGACAGGAGACCTTTCAAGTACTTGGCTGTTGTGTACGTAGGTGCCCCAATATTACTGACAATTGGACGTAGGGGCACGACCTCGTATTTTAGGCAGACCATACAGTCTAGGTGGCACTGGCGCTTTTTCCCGTAGTTGTCTGATGATGTTATCGGGCATCCCTCTTTCCTTCAAGAGAGCGCTAGTCTTCTTGGCCACCTTGTCCGTGGGGTCACACTCCAGAATTCTGTATGCAGGGTCCTCCAGAAGTTGGCGTACTTTCTCATCATAATCCAGCCGCTGCAAGATGACAGTGGAGTTCTCTTTGTCTGCTGGCAGTACCACAATGCTGTTGTCTTCCCGGAGTTTCTTGAGTGCAAGCCTCTCCTCGGTTGTGATGTTCGATTTCGGCGGCCTGGCCTTGGTGAGGGACCTGCAGGTCTCTCGGCGGACTTCCTCTGCCACATTAGGTGGAAGTGTGGCTGCAACTTGCTCTACTGCTCTGACGAAACCTGAAATGGGTACGTTTCTAGGGGTCTTAGCAAAGTTGAGACCCTTGCTGAGTACCTTTAAGGTTGTATCATCAAACTGTATGCCACTGAGATTCGTCACAGTGCGTGTCTCTTCCATCTGCTGTGCTTTCTTACCCATGCGGTCAAACTTTGCAGATTGGCAAGATGAGGCATTCCTTCTAGCACACTCAGCTAAAGACCAGGAGGCACGGTCTACCCAATCCCAATCTCCTCTTGTTAGGGAGGCTGCCATGTACAGATGAATGTGTAACAGCTCCTTGGCCACAACATCTAACCTGTGACGCATATCTCGAATCCTCTCTCTCGCCAGTGCCATGTTGGCTCTGCGTTTTATCTTGTTCGCCGCTCTGGAGTTGTCTAATTCTGGCAAATACTGGTACCATTTCTCCATCTCGGGGGACTACTGGGGAGTGTCAAAGACGACCTGGGGTTACGAAAACCAGGGATTTACAATATACCTTGTCAATGTGGCATGTCCTACATTGGCCAGACGACAAGAACTGTGGAGATCAGGTGCAAAGAACATCAGAGGCACACTAGATTAAGACAGGTGACTAAGTCAGCCATTGCTGAACACTGTCTAGAACTAGATCATGCCATGAAGTATGAGGATACCAAGATTCTAGCACAAACACCCAGATTTTGGGACAGTGTTATAAGAGAATCGATAGAAATTAAAATGGCTGACGATCTTATGAGCCGTGACACAGGGTACAAGCTAAGCAGAGCCTGGGATCCGGCTCTGGAATTGTTAAAGGAGCAACGGGGCCAGCTGCAACACTACACAAACAGAAGAACCAGAGACATGGAGATGGAAAACGAGCCCCTCACGGACTGGCAGGCGCACCAGACCGAAGATGTAACACCCAGAAGTGGGACTGGTGGGCGCGGACCGCAGAGGGAACATCCAGAGCCGCAGCGGACGAAAAACGGAGCGGCAACGCTCCAACAGTTCGTGGTGAGCGGGCGCGGACCGCAGGGGGAACGCTTGGTACCCCAGACCGTAGATGAATGACCGCAGGAGCGGGTTTGGTGGGCACGGACCGCAGAGGGAACACCTAGAACCGCAGCGGACGGAAAACGGAGCAGCAACGCTCCAGCAGGTCGCAGGGAATGGGCGTGGACCACAGAGGAAGCGCCTGCAGCCGTTGGTGGAGGGGGACGGCCATAGGCATAAATACTGGACCAGGTCCACTCGAGGAGCAGTCTCAGGTCGCACCTGATGAAGGTCACGAGCTACGTGACCGAAATATCGTGCAAGTACGACTCTGATATCCGGCAGAACACCCGACAACTCAAGATGTCAATGTACCTGTGATTCAACCTTAAAATTTGTAATAGTTCTACCAAGAGAGTCTGGACTGCTCATCTTGCTTCTCCCACCTTTAAGACAGCTGAGCTTCAGTGAAGTTACCTACATAAACTTACACCTGACTATTCTGTAGTCACGTTGGTTACATAGAGCAACCTTTTGGCACCATGATGCGTGCCGGGCTTATGGAAATCCAAGATGGCCTGCTTCAACCACTGTGCTTCGGTGCACACGTACTCTTATGTCTCCGATGCAACAGGATGAGCTGTTTTAACGGTTACGGTGGACATAGGGGCAGGTGGGCTGGAAGAACAATTTGTGTATCCTAGTCTGGACAGCGGTGGGATGCCAGACTCACTGTGGCCCACCATACTGCTCGACAGCCAGGACTTTGTGATGCCATTTCTTTTCATAGCAGGACCCTCTGGTTTTCAACTGAGCCATCATTTCGGCACAGCGGTACGTCCGTGGTATTCTACTGCCCGTTTTGTTGCCCTTCATGGCAAGACACCCAGTGCTTACATTTCAGCATGGCAATACCCGCCCGGAAGGACGACGGTTCAATCCCGCGTCCGGCCATCCTGATTTAGGTTTTCCGTGATTTCCCTAAATCGCTCCAGGCAAATGCCGGGATGGTTCCTTTGAAAGGGCACGGCCGACTTCCTTCCCCATCCTTCCCTAACCCTATGAGACCGATAACCTCGCTGTTTGGTCTCTTCCCCCAAACAACCAACCAACCAATACCCGCCCGCACACGACGAGAGTTTCTACTGTTCGTCTTCGTGCGTGCCAAACCGTATATCGGCTAGCAAGGTCGCCGGATCTCTCCTTAATTGGGAAATTTTGGAGCGTTATGGGTAGGGCCCTCCAAACATCTCGGGATTTCAACCATCTGAAGCGCCAGTTTGACAGAACTTGACACGATATCCCTCAATCAGTGCTAAGGCAGGTTACAGCTTCATACGGGCCAGAGGTAGACCGACGCGTTATTGACTTGCTCTATTTCTGAAGCTCTTTCTCATGAATAAATCTCCCATTTTTTTCTGAAAGTGTCATAATTTGTTTGTCTGTATATGCACATCGCATCTACCGATTCCGTTCCATTCAGATACTTCCTTCATGGTGCGTCGATTTTGTCTCAGAATTCAATGTTACGTAAAAGATTTAACACAGTAAGTCACGTATTAAACAAAACAAGAGCTGTATTCAGCCGGCCGAAGTGGCCGCGCGGTTCTGGCGCTGCAGTCTGGAACCGCGAGACCGCTACGGTCGCAGGTTCGAATCCTGCCTCGGGCATGGATGTGTGTGATGTCCTTAGGTTAGTTAGGTTTAACTAGTTCTAAGTTCTAGGGGACTAATGACCTCAGCAGATGAGTCCCATAGTGCTCAGAGCCATTTGAACCATTTTTGCTGTATTCAAGAAAGAGTGTACACATCATGAGGCAGCGTTAACACATGGCGCGCAAACTATCCAGACTACATTCGTCCAGTATTTGACTATGATAACGCTTTAGGACTTCCAACAAATTTTAGACGTAATTTCAAACATTTTCGAAACTTTTTCTCACTGACACCCCCGCAAAATAACGAAATGAAAAAAATTATTGCTTACTACCTTTTCACTGTTCTTGCTGTCAGACCTCAGCATCAGGCATGACGCAACACATTTTCCAGACAATATCCAGGTATACCACTGAATCTACCTGCAAAATTATATCATGGTACGACATTCATAAAAATAGAGATGTGTGAAAATTTAGCTTTTCTAAAAACGGAACGCAGATTACCCAGTATAACTCATCCAGTATTTAAGAACGAGAGAACCAAAGAAAAAAATGGTTCAAAGGGCTCTGAGCACCATGGGACTTAACATCTGAGGTCATCAGTCCCCTAGAACGTAGAACAACTGAAACCTAACTAACCTAAGGACATCACACACATACAGGCGCGGTTCCGGACTGAAGCGCCTAGAACCGTTCGGCCACTCCGGCCGGCACGAGAGAACAATGCGGCCTCCCAACGAGGTTCAAACATAATTTGAAGCTGTTTGATACAAGGGAGTGGGGGAGAGCTAGGAGGGTTACTGGTTACATATAAACTGAGGGTTACTGGTTACATATAAACTGTGTGGAACTCAAAAACCACATCGTTAACTTGAGTTCCACTTTTTACCTGTCTTCCAGATCTGAAGAACGAACAGAGGTAGGATTTCAACGATTTCTGTTTGCGGAAATCATGTTCATTCCTACATGGTTGTTTGGCCTTCAGAAATGTCCACACTAGAGAACACAGTATACGTTGCATAATTCTACGAGAAACAATCTTCCGGTTTCATAGTTCTTTGTATTGGTCTGTCAGCAGACGCCTACGCGTTCTTTCTTTAGTTTTAAACTTTCATTTCAGAGATCAAGGAGAATTTGTAGACAATGCTAACAGAAAGCCTCAGCTAAAAAACGAACAAGACTATATTGCCATTTTCTTCAGTGTTTAAAGTTACCAAATGGAGGTAGCAAGCAAGACGGCGTTGAAACCTCCAGATACTAGGCGACTTTTAAGTGCGAAAACGAGACTTGATGCGGAAGTAAATAAAGACAGTTCGGGCAGTGAACTCAAAGGACAGTAGTGAACAAAACGCTGGAGTTTCTGTTCTCCTTTGTACGTATTTTCGGCGCATCAGTATTGAATCTACGGCAGTATCAGCTAGACGTTCTGCTAATAATGAAGCGTCTGGGGAACGAGTATTCAGTCAACTGAATGTTAGAATTCGCTTCCGATTTCCGACTTCCAACCAACTTCACCTAATTGTCACAGCGACTTTGAAACTTCCCCGACTGTTAAATGAAAGACGTTTTTCTGTTTATTAGACGAATCTCTCATGTCATCAGACACTAATATTGTTAAAAATTATATTTGTAAAATTACTCAAAAAGTAACTACGTCTGAGGAAACAAACATCTACTGGAAGCATATGTTGAGGCATAAAGTCCACTTAGGGGGACAACCAAATTTTTTATTCCTTCGTGGTACAAAAACCAATAAAGTAGTCATTTAAAACTCACATTCCTTGTAACTGTTCCTTTGCATTCACTGATCCAGGGAGAAAGGGGGGCCGAAGACATTAGACCGTTTGGCCCCGCCCTCCCTCATCCACACCGACCAGCTCGACCTAGACATCCCGTGTCGAGTCGTGGCCTGGTGTCCATGCCATTGTCCTGCCATCGTCCTTCATTGTACTGTCAACCTTCATCTCTATCCCAGCAACTTCGGTCAGTGTCCTCTCGGTTTCGTTAATTGTCCTGCAACCTCTGTCACTGACAGTCTCCAACATCATCCTCCAACCTAAATCACTTTTCCGTCACTCTGTTTGTCTTGTCTACTTCCATTACAGTATTGTCAATATCCGTCACTGCCAGCCTCCGTCACTATCCTATCAACATCTGCACTGAGGTAACAAAATTCATGGGATACCTCCAAATATCGTGTCAGGCGTCCTTTTCCCCGGCGTAGAGAAGCAACTCGACGTGGGATAACCTTAACAAGTCGTCGGCAGTCTCCTGCGATCTGGGTGCCCAAATCGTTCGCTCAAATGGTCCAGAATGTCTTCAGACCAATCTCAAACAACTGTGGCCCGTTGACATTGGAACGCCACCCATAAAAGTTCCATCGTTGTTAGGGGAGATGATCTCCAAGTAGCCGAGCACAACCGTTTCTAGTCAGTGATCGGTTCAGTTGGACCAGATGACCTAGCCATTCCATGTAAACACAGCCCACGCCATTGCAGAGCGGCCACCAGCTCGTACATGAGCTGCGTCCATGGCCACACTCTAAACACACCATCAGCTCTTGCCAAATTAAATCGGATCTGACCAGGCCACGGTTTTCAGTAGTCTAGGGTCCAACCGATTGGTCACGAGCCCAGGAGAGGCGCTGCAGGCGGTGTCGTACTGTTAGTAAAGGCAATCGCGTCGGCCGTCTGCTGCTGTAGCCCATTAACGCCTAATTTCGCCACAGTGTCCTAATGCATGTATTCGTCGTACGTCCCCCATTGATCTCTGTGGTTATTTCTTATAGTGTTGCTTGTCTGTTACCACAGACAATTCTACATAAATTACGTTAAGTGAAGGCCGTCGGACACTGTTTTGTCCGTGGTGAGGCGCAAATACTAAAACGTGGTATTCGCGGCATACTCTCGACACTGTAGCTCTCAGAATGTTGAATTCCACAACGATTTCCCAAATGAAATGTTCCATGCGTCGAGCTCCAACTATCATTCCGCGTTCAAAGTCTACGAATCCCTGTTGTGCGGCCATAGTCACTTCGGAATCGCTCTTGTATACCCTCTGTACGCAACACTGCCGCCTTCGTACCGCTGTCCCGTGACGTTAGTCAGCCAGTGGCCAACCCCTGCCGCTGCCGCTGCCGCTGCCCTGCTAGTCTATGCTACTAACCTCTAAACCTCTCAGCGTGTGCCACGACCCTCCCAGCGTCTGCCCTCTTCTGCCAACCTACACTCCTGCACCGACTCTAAGCTCACTTCCCAAAATCCCTGTTATTTCTGAATCATCAAGTCTCGGTTTTAACAATGCCACAGGGAATGAAACGAAGAGTGGAAGAGCGGAGAAGACAAATGAGGAGACTCAAGCCAGATACTGTTCCATCTGCGAGTGTTTCTCCCAGTTTTCCATCATTTTTAAGATTCTCGCTTACTATGGAAAAATGAAGCAATACAAAATCCAAATTCGAGTTGGTTTTGTACCAAATGCTGCACGAAAACTAAGTACTTCTTTCATATAAATTTTCACCCTTTACTAACACCTTAATACTTTAGCCAATGTTCTATTACATTTACAGTCAACCGATATCAAAGCAAAGCAGCCACTACACGCATGGGAAAACTGGACTGGATACTTGTCAGTTCTCTCAACATTCACGACTCCTCTTTTACATGTACTCAAATCGCTATACGTATCACAGTCATGGAAATTGCCCGGAGCTGTGTGATACGTATCTTCGTATGTAATAAATTTCGTTCTCCTGAGCAAAACAAAATTTGCTGGACCAAGCTCTGCTCCGCCAATTACAGGCAGACCCTGAAGCCGTCACACGTCAGCTCTTTCACTGATCACAATCAAAGGCGGTTGTTTACACATATATCATGTATACCTTTGTATCGGTGAGCCAGCTAAATGAAGTAATCCAGAAGCACATTAATGAAGGAGGCATTGCATTCTTTCCGTCCTTGCAAACTTCCTTTTAACGAGTGCACGAATTTTTGTACATCATCACTTACAGTAGCAACAGCGTTTCAATATCAGAAAAACAAAAGACTAGTCAAGCGAAACAAGTAGCTTCTATAATGGTAGGCGAGTACTGAAGTGACCAGTATCGGTAATTGCACTCCACTCTGCTTCGCAGCGCGTTATTCTGGGTGATGGGTGTTCCATACGGAAGTGTAATACGCCCATTCTTGTGTATGTTACACGTAACATTTTTTAGTTTCTACACATGTACCCATCTTTCTCAATCGTACGGCCTTCGCGTAATACACGACACTTCACATTCCTTTCTCTACTTCTTAAGGCCAATAAACGCCAAACAGCTTTCAATAACATGAGACAGCAAATTGTCCTTCTGCACTGGCAAATTCAATTACTGGCATCAGTGCCGTTATTGGCTATATTCGCAATTATATAGTGCATCATACTGCGCTTTTGCATCGAGAAATAGAGTAACTGGCCGTCATTCGCTTCCCGATTAACTACTTTCATTCACATAGTATTTCGATGCCACACAAAGAGGAAGACAACAGTATCCGTACGGTCTTCCTCAAGTGCAAGGCATGTCACATTATTTTACCTACACGGACACTGAGGGAGGTTTGTAATTGTAACCAAGCCAACTGGTAAGACACCGGACTCTGATGAGGGATGATGGCGAACAAAGGTCCAGAATCCTAAAAACCTAGCCAAATTTTCAAAATTGCTCCAATATCGCCAACAATGGGTGTAGTGGGGCTTCTGCCCCTTCTGGTAACGATTCTCGTATCAAAATTGAAAATATGTCGAAAAGAATTTGGAAACATAGCTGAAGTGGACAAAACTGTGTTTGGTGAGCATTTATGATTTTGACAAACTGCCTATTGGCTTCTGTCTCGGGTTCTTCGGCCGACGTTCATCTAATGATTTTTCTGACGTTTCGCCAGCACGAGTGGCTGGCATTGTCAAAGCTTCACCCTCCATTGCCGGTGGTGAACTGGAGGCGAGCTCGCGGCCGCAGACTATATGTACCTGGCGCGCCAACGTCCGAGGGCTTCTCCGCGGTCATTTCCGGTGCGGTTCTCCTCTTGCTACCTGCGACGGTCGTTCGCTGCAGTACGGGAAGCCAGGATCCATTTACCTTCAGGCTTTCCTCTTTCTTGTTGAAACTGTTCGCGTGTTTTTGGATTTCTACAGCTTCTCTGAACAAGCGCGTGTGATAGTGCTTCTCTACAGCCAGAACTTCCGTGTCGGCGAATTTTATTACGTGGTCGGTCTCATTCAGTGCGTGCTCTGCCACGGCCGATTTCTCCACCTGCCCCAACCTGCAATGTCGCTTATGCTCTTTGATCCTGGTGTTAATGGATCGTCCAGTCATTCCGACATAAACTTTTCCGCATGTGCAAGGTATACGGTATATTCCCGACTTTGCAAGTGGGTCTCTTTTCTCCTTCGCCGATCTAAGACACTCTTTGATCTTTCTTGTCGGTTTGAAAATCGTCTTTACGCCGTGTTTGCGCAATATACGGCCGATTCTGTCCGTCACTCTGGGAATGTATGGCAGAAAGGCCGTACCCGACATTTCTTTTTCTGGTTCCTTACTTCGCCGAGTGTTTGGCTCTGTTACACTTCTAATGTAATTTGTGGAGTACCCATTGCTCCTCAGAACAGTTTCCAGGTGTTGCATTTCTCGTTTGAGGTGTTGAGGCTCACATATTCGTCCTGCTCTCGTTACGAGCGTACTAATCATGCCTCTTTTCTGGCTCGGGTGGTGGTTTGACAGTTTGTGCAGGTATCGGTCCGTGTGTGTCGGTTTTCGATACACGCTGTGTCCCAGGTTTTCGCCGTCCCTTGTGACCAGCACATCTAGAAATGGCAGTTTCTTGTCCTTTTCTACTTCCATGGTAAATGTTATGTTGGCATGGAGGCTGTTCAAGTGTCTCAGGAATTCACCGAGCTGTTCTTCACCATGGCTCCACACCACGAAAGTATCATCGACGTACCTGTACCACACCTTAGGTTTGCAAGTCGCCGAGTCCAGTGCCTGTGCTTCGAATTGTTCCATGAAGAAGTTGGCCACCACTGGACTGAGAGGACTACCCATGGCGACGCCTTCCAGCTGTTCGTAGAAATCGCCATTCCACGTGAAATAGCTCGTGGTGAGACATGCATGGAAGAGCTTTTTGATGTCTTGCGGGAACATGGAACCGATGTGCTCCAGAGCGTCGCTGAGTGGCACTTTCGTAAATAACGAAACAACATGAAGACCGAAGATTATGAGCAAAAGATCCGAGACCTATTAGATCCGACGACGTACCGAAAACTAAGCGCAGATCCGACGCAGCGTATCACTCGGAATACGAATCGATTAATCAAGGCGTCTTCTCTGCCGGCGGACATACAGAGAAACCTGCGCACCACAGAAGCCCTACCACCTCGGCTGTATGGATTACCCAAGATCCATAAGAACAACGTTCCACTGAGACCGATCGTTAGCGCTCCTGGCTCACCAATGTATAAACTGGCGAAACACTTGGCCTCTCTGCTCCAGCCACACGTGGGAAAGACCGACACATACATTAAGGACTCAGGACATTTCATTGAGAAGCTGAAGAAACTGAAACTTGCGCCAAACGACATGCTGGTCAGTTTTGATGTTGTTTCGTTATTTACGAAAGTGCCACTCAGCGACGCTCTGGAGCACATCGGTTCCATGTTCCCGCAAGACATCAAAAAGCTCTTCCATGCATGTCTCACCACGAGCTATTTCACGTGGAATGGCGATTTCTACGAACAGCTGGAAGGCGTCGCCATGGGTAGTCCTCTCAGTCCAGTGGTGGCCAACTTCTTCATGGAACAATTCGAAGCACAGGCACTGGACTCGGCGACTTGCAAACCTAAGGTGTGGTACAGGTACGTCGATGATACTTTCGTGGTGTGGAGCCATGGTGAAGAACAGCTCGGTGAATTCCTGAGACACTTGAACAGCCTCCATGCCAACATAACATTTACCATGGAAGTAGAAAAGGACAAGAAACTGCCATTTCTAGATGTGCTGGTCACAAGGGACGGCGAAAACCTGGGACACAGCGTGTATCGAAAACCGACACACACGGACCGATACCTGCACAAACTGTCAAACCACCACCCGAGCCAGAAAAGAGGCATGATTAGTACGCTCGTAACGAGAGCAGGACGAATATGTGAGCCTCAACACCTCAAACGAGAAATGCAACACCTGGAAACTTTTCTGAGGAGCAATGGGTACTCCACAAATTACATTAGAAGTGTAACAGAGCCAAACACTCGGCGAAGTAAGGAACCAGAAAAAGAAATGTCGGGTACGGCCTTTCTGCCATACATTCCCAGAGTGACGGACAGAATCGGCCGTATATTGCGCAAACACGGCGTAAAGACGATTTTCAAACCGACAAGAAAGATCAAAGAGTGTCTTAGATCGGCGAAGGAGAAAAGAGACCCACTTGCAAAGTCGGGAATATACCGTATACCTTGCACATGCGGAAAAGTTTATGTCGGAATGACTGGACGATCCATTAACACCAGGATCAAAGAGCATAAGCGACATTGCAGGTTGGGGCAGGTGGAGAAATCGGCCGTGGCAGAGCACGCACTGAATGAGACCGACCACGTAATAAAATTCGCCGACACGGAAGTTCTGGCTGTAGAGAAGCACTATCACACGCGCTTGTTCAGAGAAGCTGTAGAAATCCAAAAACACGCGAACAGTTTCAACAAGAAAGAGGAAAGCCTGAAGGTAAATGGATCCTGGCTTCCCGTACTGCAGCGAACGACCGTCGCAGGTAGCAAGAGGAGAACCGCACCGGAAATGACCGCGGAGAAGCCCTCGGACGTTGGCGCGCCAGGTACATATAGTCTGCGGCCGCGAGCTCGCCTCCAGTTCACCACCGGCAATGGAGGGTGAAGCTTTGACAATGCCAGCCACTCGTGCTGGCGAAACGTCAGAAAAATCATTAGATGAACGTCGGCCGAAGAACCCGAGACAGAAGCCAATAGGCAGTTTGTCAACAAGTGGCCACGAAAGCCTTAACAATTTTGTATTTATGATTTTAATGCGCCTATTACTGTCTTTACCACGGAAAATATATATTAGCAACAAAAACAGAAAGCTTTGCGTCTTCTTAATCTTCTTCCTCTTTTGCTTTTTCTTCTTCGTCTTCATTTTCTTCTTCGTTTTCTCCCAGCCGACATTTGTATCATCGTTATCACCCGCAGATTCTGATTCCTCGTCATCCTCTTCAGCAATTACGTCAACAGCTTCCGACGACAAAGTTTCCGATTTGCTCGGAGATGGTTTCCACAAGAAGAAATATAGTGATCGATTGTTGCCAGAAGTCTCTGGAACATACCCTCCATAATTTTCACGCGAGAACACATTTGGGGACACCATAGGCGATATTGCGTTATTATCTTGTTTGCCAATTCCGACAACTGACTTATCGGTAAAAGTGTAGACGCAATTATGTCCGGTCCGTGGATTGACAGTCTATGGAGTCTTGTTGGCACATTTTACAAAGAGCACTCGTTGACATAATGCTTGGCATTTGCAGTGGCTTATCTTCGAAACTTTTCGACGTCAGTTTCTATTTTCTCAGTGTAAATAACAGCACTTTGTAACTGCCGCTTAAAAAATGGTTCAAAGTCAGAACTGCGGCTGGTAGTTGGATTTTAAGACTGATTCGCGAAGGTAATAATACACAGTTAATGACAGAATGAAAAACTAGGAATAATTTCGTCGAATCTAAAACTTATCTGTTTTTTTTTTTTTCGCTAGTGTAAGAAAATTGTAAATTTTCTTACTTGGGTTCCGGAAAGAAGTTTATTAACCAAAACTAATTGTTAAACTAATGACTAAGTAATAAAATAAGTGTTCGTAATTAATAGCGTACCTTCTGCAATTGCCTCCATCTTTCGCGGAACAAGAAAGTTTCACACGAATGAAGCAGTACTTTTCGAGCCGGTCTAGCTCGCTACATGGCTCACAAATGAATGCAACGATGGGCCTGAAATTCAACTTTCGGAAGAAACAGACGGCCACTGGGATTCAGTAGTACCAACATTATTTCAGTCCCGCAAATCAATCACCCTCATTTCCTACGGAAAATACGAGGGCTCTTCGTAAAGTAAAATTCGATTCGGTGTGAAATGTAAACAACTGTGAAAACCCGATGAAGCTTTGCTCATGTGTGACACAGTGTCTCTAGTATGCCCGGGAGGTATGACGGCGTGGTAAGAGATTTTGCCTGATGTCATGCAGACCACATAACATACCTCTCATCCATTTGCTTCTTCGTGACGTTTCTCGGCCCCAGTCTGCAGGGGCAATGAAGATGCTCCTGCAGTGTTTTCGATGGGAAGTATTTGATCACCCACCAAACAGCCCATAATTGTCTCCCTGTTACGTTCACCTAAGCTCACACGAACCGCTGGTTATTAAGACATTATTTTGCTTATTATTTTGACACAGATAACGAGCTGCAGAGCAGCGTAAAGAATTGGCGAGAAGCATAGGCGACAGCCTTCTATGACGAGGGTATTGGAAAGTTTGTACAACGCTGCGACAAATGTCGAAGTGAGAGCGGCGACTATGTACGGAAGTAGTAGTTGGAAAGTGTAGCAAACTGTTGCAGATAAAACATTTTTGATTTTTGCTGCGGTTTATATTTCGCGACCGGTCGAACATTTCTTTCCGAATAGCCCATGTATGAAAATGTATATCGTTGACGTCACTCTGTTGTAGAATTATGGAACATGTTTTATGCTCAAGAAATATGACGTTTTTGGTAAATGAACATCTATTCTATAAAAATCGACATGGATTTCGCAAACAGAGAGCGTGCGAAACTCGGCTCGATCTGTTCCTCCTTGAGATCCACAGCGCAGTAGACAGCGGCGGTCAGGTTGACGCCGTGTTCCTTGATTTCAGTAAGGCATGAGACCGTCCCGCATTGCCGTTTAATGAAAAAATACGAACTTACTGAGTATCGGAGCAGACATGCGATTGGATTCAAGACTTTCTTGCACATATAACCCAACACATCGGTCTTAACGGAACAAAATTGACAGATGTAAAGGTAATATCCGGAGTAACACAGGGAAGTGTGATAGGACCGTTCCTGTTTGGTGCAGCCTCTGTCAGCTGAACCTGAACGTAAATAAACGCAACATATTGCGTATACATGGGAAAAGAAATCCACTACTGTACAGCTACACTATTGATGACAAACAGCTGGACACAGTGTCTGCCGTAAAATATCCAGGCGTAACTATTCAGAGCGACCTTAAGTGGAATGGCCACATGAAACAGATAGTGGGAGAAGCAGATATCAGACTCGACTTAATCGGAAGAATCTTAAGAAAATAAGTGGCTTAAAAGACTTTTGTCCGCCCGATTCTTGAGTATTGTTCACATATCTGGGATCCCCTGATAGAGGAGACAGAGAAGATCCAATGAAGAGAGGCGCATTTCGTCACGGGATCGTTTAGCTGACGAGGGAGCGTTACAGAGATGCTAAACAAGCTCCACTGGCGAACGTTACAAGAGAGGCGTTGTGTATCACGGAGAAATTTACTACTGAAATTTCGGGACAGCAATTTTCAGGAGTCGGACAACATATTTCTTCTCCCCACATACGTCTCGCGTATTGACCACGTGGAGAAAATTCGAGAAATTATAGCCAATACAGAGGCTTACCGACAAGCATTCTTTGCACGCACTATTCGCGAGTAGAAAAGGCTGGCGGGATCAGAGAGTGGTACCGAAAGTACCCTCCGCCACACGCCATTAGATGGCTTGCGGAGTATGATGTAGATCTAGATGTAGTTATGCGAAAAAATAAAAGTGCAGCTGTATACTACAGGAAACATGTCTTTTTCTAAGGGGGAGGAATAACAAAGAAAAAATCTGGGTACTGGTAGCCTCAGTACGCAAGCGCAGACTGATTACAATAGATTGCCATATCTTCTATCGAAAAGAGACGCACCTCGCACACTATCCAAAATATAGGTGTCCTCTCTCATTTTCGAATAATGAGCCAATTTTTTATCCACCTGGAATCGAAATCGTCATCCGACTGGTACAATTAGACATGTAAGGGGGTGGCCAGTGTGACGTTTCCGGGACGTGGAGGCTTAATAAAGTTTCACTGAAATGGACGGCTGCGTCGCCGGTCCAGTCCACGGGAATGTGCCGAGTCAGCGCGCGGCGGCAGCCGCGTCAGGCGAGCGAACGAGCGCAGACGTCGACGGCGAGTGACAGGCCGGCAGTGACCGCAGCCGCAAATAACGGACGTGGCGGCGGCGAGCAGACAATCGATTCCCTGCCTCGGCCGACGGCGACGGCCTTCCGCTCCGCCGGTGCTGTTCATCGGCTAAATGGACCGCGAAACGCCGCCATTGACGTCCCATAAAGCGACATACGTCGCACTGCACCAAAGGGGGAGCTCTCCCTAAATGACCGCAATAGCCGTTAACGCGGCCGGCTTGCCGCTTTTTTTCGCGCATGCGCGCAGTGGGCTGTCACTTTAGCGACCGCTCGGACAGGGCCCCAATCGTGGGGATGAATCGCACTTTTTCACGATCCAGTCCTACTTCCTGGTACGGAAGCGACTCCAGAATTGAACCTGACTATGTAACACATCCTCTCGAATTATTATTATCACTGCGATGTTACTGCTTCGCGTGCACTGTAAAAATTTGTTTGTAGCTGTTGTGGCAGCCCTCTTTCCTAGAAGGTTGACATAAGGTTTGTAAACCGAATTAAATGTCAAGATTGTAATTTTTATGTAGTTTGAATCGGGGGAGCCGCCGCTATTACGGGCAGAAAAGAAAAATGGCCTAGAAAGACTAATTTACCAGCACAAAAGCAATGACTGGGTCCGGAGAACACGCATCCGATTCTGATAGAAATGTTCTGACTCTCCAGACGTAACTCGACTCCAAAGAATATTAACTGTAAAACCTTAGAATAAACAGACGTCATAGTTCTTCTTAGCTATTAAAAGTGCTCACTGTACTCAACTGAAGTAAAATACTGTCACTTTAACTTCATTTAGTTTGTAAGTGGAAACGACAAGGTACTGGGAGCAAATAAAATATTCTTTCAAGAAAATTACAGCCAATGCGCCTCACAATACACTGAAGGGAAAAAATTGCAAAAACTGATGATTAATTAATATAGGCAAATGACATTTCGGGAATACATTTGTGTAGGTAACACATCCGATTAACATTGCAAGATTACAGGTTAATGTAAGCGCGAGATAACCCATTGCAAATGCGAAATGCTGATACTTTAGTAAACGGTGTAACCCTCAGAATGTTCAATTGAATTACGTCAAAGAGCATGCATCGTGTTATAGAGCTGGCGAATGTCAGTTCGTGGGATGGAGTTCCACGCCTGTTGATGTTAGTCACTAGAGTGACGCTTAATGCTGGTTCTGGATGACGCTAGAGTTGTCGCCCAGTGGTGTCCCGTATGCGCTCGACTGCGCGCATATCTGACGATCGAGCAGGCAGAGGCAAAGTATTGATAGAGCACGTTGAATTACAACAGCGGTATATGTGTGATCGTTATCCAGTTGAAAAACATCCCCTGGGATGCTGTTCACCAATGGCGGCACAACAGGCCAACTCATCAGACCGACGTACAAATTTGCACTCAGGGTGCGTGGGACAACCACGAGAGTGATTCAGCTGTCACACCGGGTCGCACCCCAGACCATAATTAGTGGTGTACGTGCAGCATGTCGAACACGCAGACAGTTTCGTCGCACAGCCTCAACTGGTCTCCTCCCGATCGACACACGGCGTTCACAGTCACCAGAAAGCACGGTAGACCTGCACTCCGCCCTCCAACTAGCTCTCCCTTGCCACCAATCGATTTGCAAATGGCGGTGGATTCCGATAAGTGTAATGCTAGCTACAGGGCATTTGGTACGCAGCTGTTCTTAAGGTAACCCGGTTTGCAACAGTTCATTTTGTCACTATGCTGCTGCAGATGGTCTTCCCTCTAGATAGTACCGCATCGCTGTCCAAGGCCCAGTCTTCTTGAAGCCGTAAGTTCTGCCTTCACTGTCACCGGAAAGCATCGTAGACCTTTACTCCGCTCTCCAACTAGCTCTCCCTTGCCACCACTGGAGTCACAAATGTCGGTGGTTTGCGATAATTATAATGCCAGCTACAGGGCATTTGGCACGCAGGTGTTCTTAAGGTAACCCGGTTTGTAACAGTTCATTTTGTCACTATGCAGCTGCAGATGGTCTTCCCTCTAGGTAGTTCCGCGTCACTGTCCGAAGCCCGGCCTTCTTGAAGCCCTGCGTTCTGCCTTCACTGTCACCAGAAAGCACGGTAGAAGTCCACTCCGCCCTCCAACTAGCTCTCCCTTGCCACCACTGGAGTCGGAAATGGCGGTGGTTTGGGATAAGTGTAATTCTAGTCACAGGGCATTTGGCACGCAGCTGTTCCTAAGGTAACCCGGTTTGTAACAGTTCATTTTGTCACTATGTTGCTGCAGATGGTCTTCCCTTTAGGTAGTGCCACGTCGCTGTCTGGAGCCCTGTCTTCTTGAAGCCGTACGTTCTGCCTTCACTGTCACCAGAAAGCACGGGGTAGACCACCACTCCGCCCTCCAACTAGCTCACCCTTGCCACCACTCGATTTGCAAATGGCGGTGGTTTGCGTTATGTGTAATGCTAGCTAGAGGGCATTTGGCACACAGCTCTTCTTAAGGTCAACCTGTTTGTAACAGTTCATTTTGTCACTATGCTGCTGCACATGGTCTTCCCTCTAGATAGTTCCGCTTCGCTGTCCGGAGCCCAGTCTTCTTGAAGCCATACATTCTGCCTTCACTGTCACCAGAAAGCACGGTAGATCTCCACTACGCCCTCCATCTAGCTCTCCCTTGCCACCAAGGGAGTCGGAAATGGCGGTGGTTTGGTATAAGTGTAATGCTAACTCAAGGGTATTTGGCACGCAGCTGTTCTTAAGGTAACCCGGTTTGTTACAGTTCATTTTGTCACAATGCTGCTGCAGATGGTCTTCCCTTTAGGTAGTGCCATGTCGCTGTCCAGTGCCCGGTCTTCTTGAAGCCGTACTTTCGGCCATCACTGACACCAGAAAGCACGGTAGACCACCACTCCGCCATCCAAATAGCTCTCCCTTGCACCACTGAAGTCGGAAATGGCGGTGGTTTGGGATAAGTGTAATGCTAGATGCAGTGCATTTATAAACGCAGCTGTTCTCAAGGTAACCCGGTTTGTAACAGTTCATTTTGTGTCTATGCTGCTGCAACTGGTCTTCCCTCTAGGTAGTGTCGCGTCACTGTCCGGAGCCCGGACTTCTTGAAGCCATACGTTCTGCCTTCACTGTCACCAGAAAGCACGGTAGACCACCACTCCGCCCTGCAACTAGCTCTCCCTTGCCACCACTCGATTCGCAAATGACGGTGGTTTCCGAAAAGTGTAATGCTACCTACAGGACATTTGGCACGCAGCTGTTGTTAAGGTAACCCGGTTTGTAACAGTTCATTTTGTCACTATGCTGCTGCAGATGCTGTTGCCTGTGGGTAGTGCCGGCTCGCTGTCCGGTGCCCGGTCTTCTTGAAGCCGTACGTTCTGCCTTCACTGTCACCTGAAAGCACGGTAGAAATCCACTAGGCCCTACTACTAGCTCTCCTTTGCCACCAATCGATTCGCAAATGGCGTTGGTTTGCGATAAGTGTAATGCTAGCTACAGGGCATTTGGCACGCAGCTGTTCTTAAGGTAACCCGGTTTGTAACAGCTCATTTTGTCACTATGCTGCTGCAAATGGTCTTCTCTCTAGGTAGTGTCGCGTCGCTGTCCGGAGCCCGGACTTCTTAAAGCCGTACGTTCTGCCTTCACTGTCACCAGAAAGCACGGTAGACCTCCACTCCGCCCTCCAACTAGCTCTCCCTTGCCACCACTGGAGTCGGAAATGGCGGTGATTTGGGATAAGTGCATTTGGCACGCAGCTGTTCTTAAGGTAACCCGGTTTGTAACAGCTCATTTTGTCACTATGCTGCTGCAAATGGTCTTCTCTCTAGGTAGTGTCGCGTCGCTGTCCGGAGCCCGGACTTCTTAAAGCCGTACGTTCTGCCTTCACTGTCACCAGAAAGCACGGTAGACCTCCACACCGCCCTCCAACTAGCTCTCCCTTGCCACCACTGGAGTCGCAAATGGCGGTGGTTTGGGATATGTGTAATGCTAGCTAGAGGGCATTTGGCATGCAGCTGTTCTTAAGGTAACCCGGTTTGTAACAGTTCATTTTGTCACTATGCTGCTGCAGATGCTGTTACCTGTGGGTAGTGCCGGCTCGCTGTCCGGTGCCCAGTCTTATTGAAGCCGTACGTTCTGCCTTCACTGTCACCTGAAAGCACGGTAGAAATCCACTAGGCCCTACTACTAGCTCTCCTTTGCCACCAATCGATTCGCAAATGGCGTTGGTTTGCGATAAGTGTAATGCTAGCTACAGGGCATTTGGCACGCAGCTGTTCTTAAGGTAACCCGGTTTGTAACAGCTCATTTTGTCACTATGCTGCTGCAAATGGTCTTCTCTCTAGGTAGTGTCGCGTCGCTGTCCGGAGCCCGGACTTCTTTTAAAGCCGTACGTTCTGCCTTCACTGTCACCAGAAAGCACGGTAGACCTCCACTCCGCCCTCCAACTAGCTCTCCCTTGCCACCACTGGAGTCGGAAATGGCGGTGGTTTGGGATAAGTGTAATGCAGTTTGGAGTCTCATTGAAACTAAAAACAGTCTTGTAAACTGGCATTCTGCTCCTCCTAGCATATCTCCTGCGGCGGTACGGCATGGCTGTGTGCTGCGTGCGGCTGCCTGCAGTCGACTGACGCAGAAACAGGAAGCGCGCCTGGACCCCAGCGCTGGCCTTATCGTTGCGTCACTTCCGGAGCTCTTATCTCCAACTTGATTTTCGTGAAACACGGGCCTAGTAAATCTAGGGCCCGTGTTTACCGGCTGCCTCGCTCAGCGGCTAAGTCCCACTCAAGGACACCCGCCTATCAGGCGTTCTGCCTTCACTGTCACCAGAAAGCACGGTAGACCTCCACTCCGCCCTCCAACTAGCTCTCCCTTGCCACCACTGGAGTCGGAAATGGCGGTGATTTGGGATAAGTGCATTTGGCACGCAGCTGTTCTTAAGGTAACCCGGTTTGTAACAGTTCATTTTGTCACTATGCTGCTGCAGATGGTCTTCCCTCTAGGTAGTGCCGCATCGCTGTCCGGTGCCCGGTCTTCTTGAAGTCGTACGTTCTGCCTTCACAGTCACCAGAAAGCACGGTAGATTTCCACTCCGCCCTCCAACTAGCTCTCCCTTGCCACCACTGGAGTCGCAAATGGCGGTGGTTTGGGATATGTGTAATGCTAGCTAGAGGGCATTTGGCATGCAGCTGTTCTTAAGGTAACCCGGTTTGTAACAGTTCATTTTGTCACTATGCTGCTGCAGATGCTGTTACCTGTGGGTAGTGCCGGCTCGCTGTCCGGTGCCCGGTCTTCTTGAAGCTGTACGTTCTGCCTTCACTGTCACCTGAAAGCACGGTAGAAATCCACTAGGCCCTACTACTAGCTCTCCTTTGCCACCAATCGATTCGCAAATGGCGTTGGTTTGCGATAAGTGTAATGCTAGCTACAGGGCATTTGGCACGCAGCTGTTCTTAAGGTAACCCGGTTTGTAACAGCTCATTTTGTCACTATGCTGCTGCAAATGGTCTTCTCTCTAGGTAGTGTCGCGTCGCTGTCCGGAGCCCGGACTTCTTAAAGCCGTACGTTCTGCCTTCACTGTCACCAGAAAGCACGGTAGACCTCCACTCCGCCCTCCAACTAGCTCTCCCTTGCCACCACTGGAGTCGGAAATGGCGGTGGTTTGGGATAAGTGTAATGCAGTTTGGAGTCTCATTGAAACTAAAAACAGTCTTGTAAACTGGCATTCTGCTCCTCCTAGCATATCTCCTGCGGCGGTACGGCATGGCTGTGTGCTGCGTGCGGCTGCCTGCAGTCGACTGACGCAGAAACAGGAAGCGCGCCTGGACCCCAGCGCTGGCCTTATCGTTGCGTCACTTCCGGAGCTCTTATCTCCAACTTGATTTTCGTGAAACACGGGCCTAGTAAATCTAGGGCCCGTGTTTACCGGCTGCCTCGCTCAGCGGCTAAGTCCCACTCAAGGACACCCGCCTATCAGGCGTTCTGCCTTCACTGTCACCAGAAAGCACGGTAGACCTCCACTCCGCCCTCCAACTAGCTCTCCCTTGCCACCACTGGAGTCGGAAATGGCGGTGATTTGGGATAAGTGCATTTGGCACGCAGCTGTTCTTAAGGTAACCCGGTTTGTAACAGTTCATTTTGTCACTATGCTGCTGCAGATGGTCTTCCCTCTAGGTAGTGCCGCATCGCTGTCCGGTGCCCGGTCTTCTTGAAGTCGTACGTTCTGCCTTCACAGTCACCAGAAAGCACGGTAGATTTCCACTCCGCCCTCCAACTAGCTCTCCCTTGCCACCACTGGAGTCGCAAATGGCGGTGGTTTGGGATATGTGTAATGCTAGCTAGAGGGCATTTGGCATGCAGCTGTTCTTAAGGTAACCCGGTTTGTAACAGTTCATTTTGTCACTATGCTGCTGCAGATGCTGTTACCTGTGGGTAGTGCCGGCTCGCTGTCCGGTGCCCGGTCTTCTTGAAGCTGTACGTTCTGCCTTCACTGTCACCTGAAAGCACGGTAGAAATCCACTAGGCCCTACTACTAGCTCTCCTTTGCCACCAATCGATTCGCAAATGGCGTTGGTTTGCGATAAGTGTAATGCTAGCTACAGGGCATTTGGCACGCAGCTGTTCTTAAGGTAACCCGGTTTGTAACAGCTCATTTTGTCACTATGCTGCTGCAAATGGTCTTCTCCCTAGGTAGTGTCGCGTCGCTGTCCGGAGCCCGGACTTCTTAAAGCCGTACGTTCTGCCTTCACTGTCACCAGAAAGCACGGTAGACCTCCACTCCGCCCTCCAACTAGCTCTCCCTTGCCACCACTGGAGTCGGAAATGGCGGTGGTTTGGGATAAGTGTAATGCAGTTTGGAGTCTCATTGAAACTAAAAACAGTCTTGTAAACTGGCATTCTGCTCCTCCTAGCATATCTCCTGCGGCGGTACGGCATGGCTGTGTGCTGCGTGCGGCTGCCTGCAGTCGACTGACGCAGAAACAGGAAGCGCGCCTGGACCCCAGCGCTGGCCTTATCGTTGCGTCACTTCCGGAGCTCTTATCTCCAACTTGATTTTCGTGAAACACGGGCCTAGTAAATCTAGGGCCCGTGTTTACCGGCTGCCTCGCTCAGCGGCTAAGTCCCACTCAAGGACACCCGCCTATCAGGCGTTCTGCCTTCACTGTCACCAGAAAGCACGGTAGACCTCCACTCCGCCCTCCAACTAGCTCTCCCTTGCCACCACTGGAGTCGGAAATGGCGGTGATTTGGGATAAGTGCATTTGGCACGCAGCTGTTCTTAAGGTAACCCGGTTTGTAACAGTTCATTTTGTCACTATGCTGCTGCAGATGGTCTTCCCTCTAGGTAGTGCCGCATCGCTGTCCGGTGCCCGGTCTTCTTGAAGTCGTACGTTCTGCCTTCACAGTCACCAGAAAGCACGGTAGATTTCCACTCCGCCCTCCAACTAGCTCTCCCTTGCCACCACTGGAGTCGCAAATGGCGGTGGTTTGGGATATGTGTAATGCTAGCTAGAGGGCATTTGGCATGCAGCTGTTCTTAAGGTAACCCGGTTTGTAACAGTTCATTTTGTCACTATGCTGCTGCAGATGCTGTTACCTGTGGGTAGTGCCGGCTCGCTGTCCGGTGCCCGGTCTTCTTGAAGCTGTACGTTCTGCCTTCACTGTCACCTGAAAGCACGGTAGAAATCCACTAGGCCCTACTACTAGCTCTCCTTTGCCACCAATCGATTCGCAAATGGCGTTGGTTTGCGATAAGTGTAATGCTAGCTACAGGGCATTTGGCACGCAGCTGTTCTTAAGGTAACCCGGTTTGTAACAGCTCATTTTGTCACTATGCTGCTGCAAATGGTCTTCTCTCTAGGTAGTGTCGCGTCGCTGTCCGGAGCCCGGACTTCTTAAAGCCGTACGTTCTGCCTTCACTGTCACCAGAAAGCACGGTAGACCTCCACTCCGCCCTCCAACTAGCTCTCCCTTGCCACCACTGGAGTCGGAAATGGCGGTGGTTTGGGATAAGTGTAATGCAGTTTGGAGTCTCATTGAAACTAAAAACAGTCTTGTAAACTGGCATTCTGCTCCTCCTAGCATATCTCCTGCGGCGGTACGGCATGGCTGTGTGCTGCGTGCGGCTGCCTGCAGTCGACTGACGCAGAAACAGGAAGCGCGCCTGGACCCCAGCGCTGGCCTTATCGTTGCGTCACTTCCGGAGCTCTTATCTCCAACTTGATTTTCGTGAAACACGGGCCTAGTAAATCTAGGGCCCGTGTTTACCGGCTGCCTCGCTCAGCGGCTAAGTCCCACTCAAGGACACCCGCCTATCAGGCGTTCTGCCTTCACTGTCACCAGAAAGCACGGTAGACCTCCACTCCGCCCTCCAACTAGCTCTCCCTTGCCACCACTGGAGTCGGAAATGGCGGTGATTTGGGATAAGTGCATTTGGCACGCAGCTGTTCTTAAGGTAACCCGGTTTGTAACAGTTCATTTTGTCACTATGCTGCTGCAGATGGTCTTCCCTCTAGGTAGTGCCGCATCGCTGTCCGGTGCCCGGTCTTCTTGAAGTCGTACGTTCTGCCTTCACAGTCACCAGAAAGCACGGTAGATTTCCACTCCACCCTCCAACTAGCTCTCCCTTGCCACCACTGGAGTCGCAAATGGCGGTGGTTTGGGATATGTGTAATGCTAGCTAGAGGGCATTTGGCATGCAGCTGTTCTTAAGGTAACCCGGTTTGTAACAGTTCATTTTGTCACTATGCTGCTGCAGATGCTGTTACCTGTGGGTAGTGCCGGCTCGCTGTCCGGTGCCCGGTCTTCTTGAAGCCGTACGTTCTGCCTTCACTGTCACCTGAAAGCACGGTAGAAATCCACTAGGCCCTACTACTAGCTCTCCTTTGCCACCAATCGATTCGCAAATGGCGTTGGTTTGCGATAAGTGTAATGCTAGCTACAGGGCATTTGGCACGCAGCTGTTCTTAAGTTAACCCGGTTTGTAACAGCTCATTTTGTCACTATGCTGCTGCAAATGGTCTTCTCTCTAGGTAGTGTCGCGTCGCTGTCCGGAGCCCGGACTTCTTAAAGCCGTACGTTCTGCCTTCACTGTCACCAGAAAGCACGGTAGACCTCCACTCCGCCCTCCAACTAGCTCTCCCTTGCCACCACTGGAGTCGGAAATGGCGGTGGTTTGGGATAAGTGTAATGCAGTTTGGAGTCTCATTGAAACTAAAAACAGTCTTGTAAACTGGCATTCTGCTCCTCCTAGCATATCTCCTGCGGCGGTACGGCATGGCTGTGTGCTGCGTGCGGCTGCCTGCAGTCGACTGACGCAGAAACAGGAAGCGCGCCTGGACCCCAGCGCTGGCCTTATCGTTGCGTCACTTCCGGAGCTCTTATCTCCAACTTGATTTTCGTGAAACACGGGCCTAGTAAATCTAGGGCCCGTGTTTACCGGCTGCCTCGCTCAGCGGCTAAGTCCCACTCAAGGACACCCGCCTATCAGGCGTTCTGCCTTCACTGTCACCAGAAAGCACGGTAGACCTCCACTCCGCCCTCCAACTAGCTCTCCCTTGCCACCACTGGAGTCGGAAATGGCGGTGATTTGGGATAAGTGCATTTGGCACGCAGCTGTTCTTAAGGTAACCCGGTTTGTAACAGTTCATTTTGTCACTATGCTGCTGCAGATGGTCTTCCCTCTAGGTAGTGCCGCATCGCTGTCTGGTGCCCGGTCTTCTTGAAGTCGTACGTTCTGCCTTCACAGTCACCAGAAAGCACGGTAGATTTCCACTCCGCCCCCCAACTAGCTCTCCCTTGCCACCACTGGAGTCGCAAATGGCGGTGGTTTGGGATATGTGTAATGCTAGCTAGAGGGCATTTGGCACGCAGCTGTTCTTAAGGTAACCCGGTTTGTAACAGTTCATTTTGTCACTATGCTGCTGCAGATGGTCTTCCCTCTAGGTAGTGCCGCATCGCTGTCCGGAGCCCGGTCTTCTTGAAGTCGTACGTTCTGCCTTCACTGTCACCAGAAAGCACGGTAGACCTCCACTCCGCCCTCCAACTAGCTCTCCCTTGCCACCACTCGATTCGCAAATGGCGGTGGTTTAGGATATGTGTAATGCTAGCTACAGGGCATTTGGCACGCAGCTGTTCTTAAGGTAACCCGGTTTGTAACAGTTCATTTAGTCACTATGCTGCTGCAGATGGTCTTCTGCATCGCTTTCCGGAGCCCGGTCTTCTTGAAGTCGTACGTTCTGCCTTCACAGTCGCCAGAAAGCACGGTAGACCTCCACTCCACCCTCCAACTAGCTCTCCCTTGCCACCACTGGAGTCGGAAATGGCGGTGGTTTGGGATATGTGTAATGCTAGCTACAGGGCATTTGGCACGCAGCTGTTCTTAAGGTAACGCGGTTTGTAACAGTTCATTTTGTCACTATGCTGCGGCAGATTGTTCTCCCTCTAGGTATTGCCGCGTCGCTGTCCGGAGCCCGGTCTTCTTGAGCAGTACGTTCTGCCTTCACTGTCACCAGAAAGCACGGTAGACCTCCACTCCAACCTCCAACTAGCTCTCGCTTGCCACCACTGGAGTCGGAAATGGCGGTAGTTTGGGATATGTGTGCAGGGCATTTGGCACGCAGCTGTTCTTAAGGTAACGCGGTTTGTAACAGTTCATTTTGTCACTATGCTGCGGCAGATTGTTCTCCCTCTAGGTATTGCCGCGTCGCTGTCCGGAGCCCGGTCTTCTTGAAGCAGTACGTTCTGCCTTCACTGTCACCAGAAAGCACGGTTGACCTCCACTCCGCCCTCCAACTTGCTCTCCCTTGCCACCGCTGGAGTCGCAAAAGTCGGTGGTTTGAGATAAGTGTAATGCTAGATACAGGGCATTTGGCACGCAGCTGTTCTTAAGGTAACCCGGTTTGTAACAGTTCATTTTGTCACTAAGGTGCTGCAGATGGTCTTCCCTCTAGGTAGTGCCACGTCGCTGTCCAGAGCCCGGTCTTCTTGAAGCAGTACGTTCTGCCTTCACTGTCACCAGAAAGCACGGTTGACCTCCACTCCGCCCTCCAACTGCCTGCAGTCATCTACAGTTGCTACATTCGTGCCAAGCCTTGCTGCAGTATCGCAGAAGGATCATCCAGCATCTCGTAGCCCTATTTGACCACATTATCCAAACTCAATGAGGTTCTGATAATGGCATGTTCATCGCCTTAAAGGCATTCCTGACTAACATCGACTCACCACGTCCAACCTCAAAGGTAATTGACAGTCACGATTGTTACAGCGTATATTTTAAACAAACCTTATTCACATTCTCCTAATGGCGCTACTAGCATTTTTCAGATGTAGGAACACTCCTACCATCTTTCGTTTACGTTGCATAACACCTTCTGGGTGCTGCTATTCTTTTTCGTCGGTGTATTAAATTGTCTAGCTTTCACTTTTTGGATCTGCAGCCCCCTTCCACGTTATACTATAGGATGTAGGTTCCGCCTTTTTGCAAACACTCTGCTGTTTCATTAAGGTGTTCCTGTATGTATTGTAGAGCTTTCTGGGGAATGCCTGCCTGAGCGACGAAATTTTCATCCTTTGGATGTGCGGCCAGCCAGGCATTCCCCATCAAATTCTATAATAAATACAGGAATACCTTAATGAAACAGCAGTGTGTTTGGGAAAAGGCAGAACCTACATCCTGTAATCAGCTCTTTTAAACCAAGAACCAGTTGATTACAACAGCCTTAGCTTGATGCAACCATACATACGTCAATCCAGAATGCATACAAAACTGCGACTGACGAACAAGATTTAAAAGATTCCTTTTTTTCCTGTTGCTACAACAGTGAGTCGTGGTTTTCGTGCTGTTTGCGCTATTGTTCCAAGCATCCACCGCTTTCACATCAGTCTTCTGCGTACAGCATTCCCTAGAGTTCGAAACTGGGTCGCGGCTAGGATGTTCTTAGTTGATAACATGGAACACCTTTCTTTCCATAAATATTAAGAGTTCCCTCACTTGCTGCCCTTCTACCATCAATCAGCAGCAATATGGAATTAATTTTTTTTAAACTCGTATTTGAAATTAATACTATACATGGAAATACAGGAAGGTATGTCAGTAGACCGTTAAACTGTTAAAATGCAACCAATGTCCAAAGGTAAACGACAATGGAGAGCAGCTCGTGGTCGTGCGGTAGCTTTCTAGCTTCCCACGCCCGGGTTCCCGGGTTCGATTCCCGGCGGGGTCAGGGATTTTCTCTGCCTCAGATGACTGGGTGTTGTGTGCTGTCCTTAGGTTAGTTAGGTTTAAGTAGTTCTAAGTTCTAGGGGACTGATGACCATAGATGTTAAGTCCCATAGTGCTCAGAGCCATTTGAACCATTTTTGAACAAGGTTGGGGCTTATACAAAGGCATACAGGCGATGACTTCCACTCTACAGTCACGAGTGAAATAGTAGGGGGAATGCCTAGCTGCGGTACAAATTACTCGCCGTACTCTGGCTAGCGGATCATGTTTGTTGCAGATACGTCAGGACAGATAGGTAATAGTAGTAGTACGAATAAACGTCGGTCATACAAACTTGAGCATTTCTGCGCTGTGAAACGGAATGGAAGGTGAGTAGAGTGGCGCCAGCGCCAGCTCGTGTGACAGTGGAGAGAGAGAGCCGGAGAGCGCTCCAGTCAGACCCGGCTGTGCCTGTGCCTGTGCCGGGAATTTCCGTGCCGCCGCTCTCGCTGGTTGCAGGTCGTTACGGCGCCGGTGCCCGCACTGAATTATACAGGGCGTCGCGCCGGGCCGGGCCGGCGGGCAGCGCCGGCCTACAGCCGGCCTCGCTCACCCGCTACAGCTCCCTACACACAAACCAGTGTCTCTAGCAGCACGAGACTGCGCTCCTGTGTGCGGCGTCATAAAGTGGAAAATTCTCCAAATTCGTTGCCAACGAACGAAGAGCTGAATCTGTCTGAACAGTAGCAACAGTCAACCAACCTCGGCAAACTTCAACAGAAACATCAGTACAGCAAAATCAATATGACCACAACGAAACACTGATGGATCATGTAGAACATCAATAACATTAGCAGAATCAACATTCATATTAGAGTGAGTCTCGACATCTAAGACTGTCTTGTAGATAGTTGGACGGCATCGATACACACGATGCATATGCGATCGAAGAATCTTTGCAGATGAGTAGAAGGGCAGAGCACTGATTTATATAGCAAAGCGCCAATACGATGATGTACGCGCGAGCACCAGAGACTAAGTCCCACATTACCCCGGCTGTGGATAAAGGATATCTAGTGTCTACTGCCTCTGTGCACCCAACGTCAACAAGATCTTTTGTGCTCCAAGTGGGAGCCCCAGGAGACGAGATACTGAGTGAGGGCAGTGCTCAGCTTTTGGCAAGAGCTCGTGTATTTATTTAGCAATCTGTTAAATTCTTCAGTCTACAAATGGTTGAAATGGTACTGAGCACTATGGGACTTAACGTCTTAGGTCATCAGTCCACTACAACATAGAACTACTTAAACATAGCTAACCTAAGGACATCACACACATCCATGCCCGAGGCAGGAATCGAACCTGCGACCGTAGCAGTCGCGCGGTTCCGGACTGGAGCACCTAGAACCGCTCGGCAACCGCATCCGGCTCCAGTCTACAGGTTCTTGATGTATCCTTGCGGATACTCAGCTGACGCTACAGATCTTAAATACTATTATACTCTCTGAACAGCCTCATGGCAGCGGACCCTCGACTTATTTGGTCCACTGACAGGATAACGAGTTCCAATGATAATTTTGATATCTTGGAAACCATTCAGGCTAATATGTTACATTTTCATGACCAATTATTAAGATGTTAATTTCAATGATACTGAACAACATTTACTATTTTTTTGAAAGCCTGAAATTAAGTGACAGGTTTGCAAGTTCTACCATGGTGTTACCGGTGGACTTTTATGACATAATCTCGATGTAACCCTTGTCTCACTAACCAGAGAAGAATACATCTAGAAACGGACTGCAGGGATCAAACTGTTTTTTTTCTTTCTTATTTTAAATGATATTTACTGATTAATGTAGAGTCACTGGGTGGATGATCTTGTGATTTAGAGAGTGGGCTGGTGGGCGCTCTCTGGACAGCCTCAGGACAGTGGACCTCAGACTTTCTCGGACCGCTGCTGGGATAACATGTTCCAATGAAAATTTTGAAATAGCACATGGGAGGTTGGAAAATATTTATTATTACTTTTGGGTGCATTCAGCGATGTCAACCTGTTAATAAATACATTCTGTCCAGCGACCTTACAACTTTTTAATAAAAGTTTTATTCGGTGTCAGTCTTCTCATTCTTATGATGCGGACCACCACAGTTTTCTCTCCTGTGCCAACCTCTTCCTCTCACAGTAGCACTTGCATCCTGCATCTTCAACTGAACTTTGTATTTAATGTTTTTTCACCTACAGGCGCCTATCCAAATTAATAGGAAGATAAGGATTAGAGATCAGCAATGCGACGAGTAGGAATCCAGTGTTGAGGATTGCATGCCTTACAAATGAAAGCACCGCTGTTGCGCCAGTGCTGTACCGACTTCCTTGCTTCCCACCGTAATTCAGCGAATATGAAGAGCCTGAGAAAGGTGGCTCAGCAGTCGCTTCCCACTCGTCGACTCGTTTCCTCTGGCTAAAGCTTGCAGGAGTGACGTAGCGTGGAAGTTGAGAGTACGATCTGTCTGTGTAGTGTAGCAGTGACAGGCTAAAGATGACCAGCGCTCACCACTGCATGGCCACTAACGATGCTGTGTTTTGTGAGGCTGTGGAGGGTGTAAGACGAAAATTAATTAATGCAGACAGACTACACATCTGAAAATTAGACTACACAGCTGCAAATTGCTTCACAAGAAGAACAGTGACGTCTGGAGAGATTTGGATGCTATAGTTTATACATCAGACAGAATACACATATACATCATTCAGTGCAAACGAAGTGGTTGTATTCTTGTTGTTATTTTTTAATAATATTAAATATATATCGTTATTATTTTTAAAATAACAATACAACCATTTTGTTTGCACTTGATAAAGTTTATATGTATATGTAACAAAATTTCATGGAACCTGATCGGCCAATGTATAGTAAATGACAATCGTCATGCTCCATATCTGTACATCTCCTTCCTACGCTCATGCAGCCCACTTGTACCCAACAAAAGCCTCGAACAAAGAATTTTCAGTTACGTGGGCAGCGGTGGAGACTGGTCGGTCCAAGTTTCCGAATGAATCAGGACAGCGAGTCCGGAGATGACGTCATAGGACCAGCTGGCGAGTTTAAGGCGAACACATAGATATAAATTATGATCGCTATTAAGGACCCCACTGCAAGGAATGCACAAGTTTTTACACTTTTACTTACGTATATTTTCAAATTTTTCAGCCTTCTTCTCGAGAACAAAATAGAAACCACCACTGTGCTCTCATGCTTTTGTCAACAGAGTTCAGAGTAAGGTAAAGAAGAAGAAGAAAGTAGCGTACTTAACTGAGATGTTATTCTCATGGAGCCCATCATTTTATTCTGTGCAACAAGATTCAAATTGCCATTAGTTTATAGAATTTTATTTGCGTCACGTTCCTCAGTTTCCCTTCGAGAATTCTTGCTCTCCGTCTACATACTGTTTGAGAGATTCTTACTTTTTAACTGAAATTTGACTTTGAAATTGGAGCGCGCGGTATATTTTGGAAAACAGTTTTTATTCACTATTTTCTTGGTCGCATTTGGGGAACTTACTTACCGGGTTTGACTATTACGAGTCATCATTAGAAGCATTATCTTATTACGAATATAACAAGTGAAATAATCATCTAGTTCCCATCGAAGTCACATAAAATCGAAAATTCTCAGAGGAAAACTAAGAAGCAAATGAAATTTTATAAAGTAATGATAGATGGCACTTCCAGTCTTATACGCAACAGAATTTTGGCCTCCTTGGAAGGAAGATCTCAGTTAAAGACGCCGCTATCTTCTTTTTGTTTATCTTAATCTGGACTTTATTAATAAAAATATAGCAGCACATCGTTTGCTAAACATAACGAGCCAGTAACACCGGTCCATCTACCGATTTACAAGAGAAGCATACAGTCAACGAGTCACAGAGATTGCCCATGTTTAGCAAGGTTATACTGCACACTCACATGTAACGGATGGTGCTCTGATACAAAGTGTTCCGCCAGCGTTCACGTTCGAAGTCGACCCTGTTGAACACTACACCAGAGTGCCATCTGCCAAGTAGCAGCATTGGCGCAACCAGAACAGAACTCTGCCCGTACTGTCTTGAGGTAACCTCATTTCCTGCTCTTTCCTTTTCTTATTTTCCACCCAGCACTTGTATCGCTACTATGTATAATTTACCTTCGGAATGAGTTAATAATAACAATATTAATAATCATAATAATCACTCTGCTATATTCCTGGAGAGGCATAATCGAGGGTTATGAGAAATGAACTTTTATTTATCGGGACATACATGCGCATATCGCAGTGAAGTCGTATCGGGTTACACTTTCTTCAAGTAACGTACATTATAAATGCGATACGTCCATAGCTCCAAACATATTATACGAATGAATGTAAGTATGTATGTATGCTCCACACCACCTCCTAAACCATACGACCGATTTCAACCAAACTTCGTACACATGTCACTTATTGCCTGGGAAGAATTGCTGTGGGATTAAGAACCAGATACATATCAAAGGGATAGAGGTGGGCGTAAAAAAATCAGTCCACTACGCGCGAACACCTTTATCTTAGTCATCCAGTATTTACGAATGAGAGAACTTAGTGAATTGTAACAAACTTTACGAATTTCTTTTTCTCGCTGACAGCCCCCACAAAATGATAAAAGAAAAAAAGTTTATCCATACTACATCCTCGTTGTTCACGTAGCAAAACTGCCGCACGAAGCGTAACGTTTTAATTTATTGCTGCTTTACTATTAACTGTATTCGCGACACATTTTGCAGACAATAGTCACATATACCACTGAATGTACCAGCAAAACTAAATCATTGTCTGACACATATATCAGGAGAAATGACGCCATAAACAATGAGATGCGTGGAAAACTGATGTATCATGCATCACCTTTAAATTTATTACTTCATTGCTACTAACTCTGTTCGCAACACATTTCACATACAGTATCCACAATGTCGCTGAATGTACTACCTACAAAAATATATCATTGTACGACACATAGTTCAGGAATTTGACATCAAATACTGAGAAGCGTGAAAAAAAATGCGGCATCACGTATGACGTTTGAATTTATTACTTCTTTACCGTAAACTCTACTCGCAACACTTATCGCAGACTGGCTCCACATACGCTGCTGAATGTACCTACAGAAATATATCGTTGTGCGACACATAGTTCAGGACACTGGACGTCATAAACATTGAGCTGTGTGAAAATGAAATTGCAGGGCAAAATTGGCGAGAGATACAGCTGAAATGTGTGTACAGATTCGAGTGAAATATGTTAAATATAAGTGAAATATATTTGACATGTGCGTAAGCGAGAAAAGCCACAGGTAAAACGCTCATCCTAAACACCCGGACACATATAAGTGACGATGTGCAAAAAAATACTGCTGGGGAAGAAACATCAGTCGCCTTTTGGTATGAGGGTGACAACGTGGAGAGAGAAGGGAGGAGGAGGAGATGGACACAGATAGGGAGGAGGCGAAGTTGGAAAGAGTGAGAAATGGGGGAAATGGAGAGGGAGGGGGGAGACGTTGAGATGGACAAAAAAAAAGGAAAGACGAGGATATGGACAGAGAAAGAAAGGAAAGGAGGTGAAGGTGGAGGTGGTCATAGAGGGGAAGGAGGAGATGGACGAGGGTGGAGGAGGAGGAGGAGGAGGAGATGGACAGAGAGAGGGGAAAGCAGGAGATGGACTAATAAAAGATTACAATACATACATTCCCGGGCAAAGCTGGGTACTGAGCTAGTGTAACGATAAATAAAGGTTAATTTCATCCCTAGGATTCCTTATTACATCTCGATCATACAGTACTAAATATGGGCAACATTAATTATCATTATTGTAAATACTGTTGCTTTCCTTAGAACATTAAAAATTTAAAGATACAAATGTTTGGCATGGAAGATAAAATAAAAGGAAGGTGGTTGATGGGAATCGAAAGCAGTAAGAGCACATTTCTAGTCTGCAGCCTTAGCTGGTTGCGCTAAACGACTCTTAAAACTTTCAACCACGACGTGTTACAGTGCGAAGTGCGTGCTAAGAACGTGTTACAGTCGTGCGAAGAATAGGCAAAACTCGGTGACCTGTTGGGTGGTTGCTGCTCGTGTAAGATGTCTGAAAAACCGGAAAGCTGCGAAGTGCTATAGATGATTGTCCATTAGACGTTGACAACCCAGAAATAGAAGAATAGCTAAGGGGTTGAGAAAACAGTGCCAGCAAATAGCTAATTGACAATCGGGTCACAGAGTGGAGCGAGTGCTGCTCTTAGAGCGACGGCGTGTGGACCGCTCGCAGGCCAATGCGTGGCGCCCACTGACGACCCGGTTCTGCACGGGTGACCGTATGCTGGCCAGCTGGACACGGCAAGCCACTCAGGCCGCGCAAATAATGTACGGCCCGGACACAGCTGCGTGGTCGGCGGATCACGGCTTGCGCCAGCGGCCGCCCTGGAACGCTAGTCCAGCTGCTACCTGCGACCAAATCTACACTCATCAAAAAAAGTTTTGCATCACCTCGATTCCGAGAGTTCCGGACCCTGTACAGAAAATTGGATTAGAGATCAACATAAACATCATTTCCGCCCTTTTTATTGCTCATGAAAACCACACATTGCATATTGTACCACCATACAGCGAGACCTTCAGAGGTAGTGGTCCAGATTTCTGTACACACCGGTACCTCTAATACCCCGTAGCACTTCCTCTTGCATTGATGCATGCCTGTATTCGTCGTCGCATACTATCCACAAGTCCATCAAGGCACGAATGGTCCAGATTGTCCTACTTATCAACGGTGATTCGGCGTAGATCCCTCAGAGTGGTTGGTGGGTCACGTCGTCCATAAAAAGTCCTTTTCAATCTATCCCAGGCATGTTCGATAGGGTTTATGTCTGGAGAACATGCTGGCCACTCTAGTCGAGCGATGTCGTTTTCCTGAAGGAACTCATTCACAAGATGTGCACGATGGGAGCGCGAATTGTCGTCCATGAAGACGAATGCTTCGCCTATATGCTGCCGATATGGTTGCTCAATCGGTCGGAGGATGGCATTCACGTATCGTACAGCCATTACGGCGCCTTTCATGACCACCAGCGGCATACGTCGGCCCCACATAATGCCACACCAAAACAGCAGGGAGCCTCCACCTTGCTGCACTCGCTGCGCAGTGTTGTCTAGTTGAAGGCATATGTGACACTCATCGTCGAAGATAACGTGATGCGAATCCTGAGCGGTCCATTCGGCATGTTGTCGGTCCCATCTGCACCGCGCTGCAACGTGTCTTGGTTGCAAAGATGGGCCTCGCCATGAACGTCGGGAGTGAAGTTGCGCATCATGCAGCCTATTGCTCACAGTTTGAGTCGTAACACGACGTCCTGTGGCTGCACGAAAAGCATTATTCAACATGGTGGCGTTGCTGTTAGTTCCTCCGAGCCATAATCCGTAGGTAGCCGTCATCCACTGCAGTAGTAGCCCTCGGGCGACCTGAGCGAGGCATGTCATCGACAGTTCCTGTCTGTATCTCCTCCATTTCTGAACAACGCCGCTTTGGTTAACTCCAAGACGCCTGGACACTTCCCTTGTTGAGAGACCTTCCTGGCACAAAGTAACAATGCGGACGCGATCGAACCGCGGTATTGATTATCTAGGCGTGGTTGAACTACGGACAACACGAGCTGTGTTTGTCCTTCCTGGTGGAATGACTAGAGCTGATCGGCTGTCGGACCCCTTCCGTCTAATAGGCTCTGCTCATGCACGGTTGTTTACATCTGTGGGCGGGTTAAGTGACATCTCTGAACAGTCAAAAAAAAAAAAAGTTCAAATGTGTATGAAATCTTATGGGACTTAACTGCTAAGATCATCAGTCCCTAAGCTTACACACTACTTAACCTAAAGTATCCTAAGGACAAACACACACACCCATGCTCGAGGGAGGACTCGAACTTCCGCCGGGACCAGCCGCGCAGTCCGTGACTGCAGCGCCTTACACAGCTCGGCTAATCCCGCGCGGCTCTGAACAGTCAAAGGGACTGTGTTTGGGATACAACACCCACATTCAACGTCTATCGTTAGGAGTTCTCAGAACCGGTCTGATGGAAAACTTTTTTTGATGTGTGTATAATACTAAACGGTCGCCCAGCCGCCCAGTCTGAATTGCAGGTTTACTGTGAATAGCTTCCAGGGGCAGCGAAACTTTAATTTTCAAATTTCACACTATTATCGACCAAATTTAAATATTGAAAGTGCAGTCATAGTCTAGTCATTAAGAGTAATTATATTAATGGTTTAACACGGTAAGATAAATGTTTAAGTTAGAAACGTAATATACACTCCTGGAAATGGAAAAAAGAACACATTGACACCGGTGTGTCAGACCCACCATACTTGCTCCGGACACTGCGAGAGGGCTGTACAAGCAATGATCACACGCACGGCACAGCGGACACACCAGAAACCGCGGTGTTGGCCGTCGAATGGCGCTAGCTGCGCAGCATTTGTGCACCGCCGCCGTCAGTGTCAGCCAGTTTGCCGCGGCATAAGGAGCTCCATCGCAGTCTTTAACACTGGTAGCATGCCGCGACAGCGTGGACGTGAACCGTATGTGCAGTTGTCGGACTTTGAGCGAGGGCGTATAGTGGGCATGCGGGAGGCCGGGTGGACGTACCGCCGAATTGCTCAACACGTGGGGCGTGAGGTCTCCACAGTACATCGATGTTGTCGCCAGTGGTCGGCGGAAGGTGCACGTGCCCGTCGACCTGGGACCGGACCGCAGCGACGCACGGATGCACGCCAAGACCGTAGGATCCTACGCAGTGCCGTAGGGGACCGCACCGCCACTTCCCAGCAAATTAGGGACACTGTTGCTCCTGGGGTATCGGCGAGGACCATTCGCAACCGTCTCCATGAAGCTGGGCTACGGTCCCGCACACCGTTAGGCCGTCTTCCGCTCACGCCCCAATATCGTGCAGCCCGCCTCCAGTGGTGTCGCGACAGGCGTGAATGGAGGGACGAATGGAGACGTGTCGTCTTCAGCGATGAGAGTCGCTTCTGCCTTGGTGCCAATGATGGTCGTATGCGTGTTTGGCGCCGTGCAGGTGAGCGCCACAATCAGGACTGCATACGACCGAGGCACACAGGGCCAACACCCGGCCTCATGGTGTGGGGAGCGATCTCCTACACTGGCCGTACACCACTGGTGATCGTCGAGGGGACACTGAATAGTGCACGGTACATCCAAACCGTCATCGAACCCATCGTTCTACCATTCCTAGACCGGCAAGGGAACTTGCTGTTCCAACAGGACAATGCATGTCCGCATGTATCCCGTGCCACCCAACGTGCTCTAGAAGGTGTAAGTCAACTACCCTGGCCAGCAAGATCTCCGGATCTGTCCCCCATTGAGCATGTTTGGGACTGGATGAAGCGTCGTCTCACGCGGTCTGCACGTCCAGCACGAACGCTGGTCCAACTGAGGCGCCAGGTGGAAATGGCATGGCAAGCCGTTCCACAGGACTACATCCAGCATCTCTACGATCGTCTCCATGGGAGAATAGCAGCCTGCATTGCTGCGAAAGGTGGATATACACTGTACTAGTGCCGACATTGTGCATGCTCTGTTGCCTGTGTCTATGTGCCTGTGGTTCTGTCAGTGTGATCATGTGATGTATCTGACCCCAGGAATGTGTCAATAAAGTTTCCCCTTCCTGGGACAATGAATTCACGGTGTTCTTATTTCAATTTCCAGGAGTGTATGTCTTCAGGAAGCATAACCAAAGCGCGCAAAGTACTCACTCTACACTGAAGCGACAAAAGTCATGGGACAGCGATATGCACGTATACAGATGGATGTAGTATCGGGTACACAAGGTACAAAACGGCGGAGCTGTCATTTTTACTCAGGTGACTGACGTGAAAAGGTTTACGACTGGATTATGGTTCAAATGGCTCTGAGCACTATGCGACTTAACTTCTGAGGTCATCAGTCGCCTAGAACTTAGAACTACTTAAACCTAACTAACCTAAGGACATCACACGGGACGTTAACACTAACTCCCTCCTCTGAGATTATGGCCGCACGACGGCGTTAACAGGCTTTGAACGCGGAATGGTAGTTGGAGCTAGAGATATGGGACATTCTATTTTTTAAATCGTTAGGGAATTGTATTTCGAGGTGCACAATACCAAAGAGACTGACGAGGGTACCAAATTTCTGGTATACCTCTCAACATCGCAGTAGTCGACTGCCTTCACTTACCGACCGAGACCAAAGGCGTCTGCGGAGAGTTGCCAGAGCTAACAGACAAGTAACACTACGTGAAATAACCGCAGAAATCAATGTGTGACGTACGACGACATCAGGACAGTGAGGCGAAATTTGGCGTTAATGGGATATGGTAGCAGACGATAGATGCCAATGCCTGTGTTACCAGAACGACATCGCCTGCAGTGCCATGTGAGTTGGACCTTCGACAACTGGAAAACAGTGGCCTCGTCACATCAGTCCTGATTTGAGTTGGTAAAAAGTGATGGTAGGGTTCTCGTGTGGCGCAGACCCCACGAAGACATGAACCCAAGTTGTCAACAACGCACACGAGAAAAGCCTCAGCGACGGATGTGCCATTAATAACACCTTCGGGCGTCCACTGTACAACGGCTCTAAGCCGGCAGATTCTCTCACACCAGAAGCATCGCAGTAGAGCGACACAATGTCTCGAGAAAAACCGGATAGGTGCTTATCAGAACCGACCTTGACGATCATCTCTGTGAACATAGAAGGTCTTTCGTCTTGCAAAGAACAATTGCTGATCGAGCTTTGTCAAAAACCAAATCTGACGCACTCTGCGTGCAAGAAACGCATAGGGACATCCAACACTGACGCCCCAAGGTTCCAGGGATGAAACTAGTAGCAGAAAGACCGCACGCGCAATACGGGAGTGCCGTGTTCATCAAACCCGACCTCCAAGTGAGGATGGCGGATCACACTGAGGAGAGAGATATCGAGATTATCACGGTGGAATTTGGCGAATACACGGTGACCTCACTGTATAAGCCCCCAAATGTAGACTTCCACTTTGAACCACCAGTAAAAATCGGTAAACAGAAAACGGCTTTCATCATCGGTGATTTCAACAGCAATAGTCACGTATGGGGATATGCACAAGAAGACAGAAACGGTGAAGCCGTTCTGGCGTGGGCCGAGTCAAACCACCTGGCACTTATCCACGACAGAAAACTTCCCACATCTTTCAACAGCGGTAGGTGGCGCCGCGGGTACAACCCGGATCTCCTATTCGTCGGCGAAGAAATAGCGCAACAGTGCTTTAAGTCCATCTGCGCCCCCATCCCAAAGACATAACATCGCCCAATAATGTGCCAAATGTTGCCAATAGTTATACCACGAAGAGTAAAGTTCAGAAGGAGATATAATTTCTGGAAGGCAGACTGGCCCAAGTTCACCAGAATACTAGAAGAGAGAGTCCAGACACATAGCCCAGATCCAGAGAACTATGACAGCTTCGTGGACACCGCCAAAACCTGCTCCCGAGCGTCTATTCCAAGGGGATGCAGAACAAGATACATACCAGGACTCACCCAGGAAACAGTAGCCCTACTGGATGAGTATCAAATGCTCTTCGAAAGAAACCCCTTCAGTGAAGAAACCCTCACCAAAGGAAGAGTTATTACCTCCCGGATATCAGAAGTGAGAAGGGAGCAATGGACCAAACTGATGGAGGAAACTAATTTTGGCAAAGATAGTCAAAAGGCCTGGAAACTCATAAAACGCCTAGCCAATGACCCCGCCAAACCAAATCTACACGCGAACGTCACAGTAGACCAAATTGCACACCAGCTTCTCACAAATGGGAAACCACCAAGCTACGACAACCTAAAGACAAAAAAGAGGGGCATAGAACGAAACCCCCCTCAGGAGACAGAAGAACTATCCATGACATTTACCTTGGCGGAAGTAGAGAAGGCGATCAGTAAGTGCAAAATGCGGAGAGCAGCCGGCCTTGATGATATATGTGTCGAGCAAATAAAGTATTTTGGACCTGTAACAAGGAAATGGCTAGTCGATATGATGAACAGCTGCATGACATCCTGCAAAATTCCAAAAATCTGGAGAAAATCGCGAGTCATTGGCATCCTAAAACCAGGCAAAAACGTGACAATCCCAAAATCTACAGGCCGATCTCTCTGCTATGCTATACGTACAAGGTTTTGGAAAGGATGATACTCCACAGAATCACGGACGCCATCGAGCCCCTCCTGATTCCACAACAAGCAGGCTTCATACAGGGCAAATGCTGCACGTCACAGGTGCTAAAATTAACGCAACACATAGAGGATGGGTTCGAGCACTGGAAGATCACCGGGGCTGTCTTCCTAGACCTATCAGCAGCCTACGACACTGTCAACCACCGACTGCTCCTGGGGAAAATATACGCAGTGAGTAGGACTACAGACTAACCTCACTGATTGGAAACCTACTCCAGAATCGAAGATTCTTCGTGGATTTTCAGGGACAAAGAAGCCGGTGGAGGATACAAAAAAAATGGCCTCCCCCAAGGAAGCGTACTGGCCCCAACACTTTTTAATATACACACTAATGACCAGCCCCTCCCCTAAGGCACCGAAAGCTTCATATATGCACATGATTTCGCCATTACCGCTCAAGCAGACAGCTTTGAAACTGTTGAACAGAATCTGTCAGAAGCCCTCGAACAGCTTGTCACCTACTATAAGGGAACCATCTCAAACCCAACCCAGGGAAAACCCAAACCTGTGCCTTCCACCTAAAGAACAGACAATCTGCAATAAGACTACAACTTAACTGGGAAGGAGTGCCCTTGGAACATTGCGAAACACCAAAATACTTAAGCGTTACCTTGGATAGAGCACTCACCTATAAAAAGCACTGCATGAACACTAAACACAAAGTAGCAGCGAGAAACAACATTGTGCTCTTGTGCTCAAACTAACGGGCACTACATGGGGGGCACAGCCTGGAATAGTGAGAACCACAGCTCTTGCTTTGTGCTATCCAACAGTGGAGTACGCGTGCCCAGTGTGGTACAATTCTAGCCACGCCAAGCAAGTGGACATAGCGCTTAATGAATCCTGCCACATTATCACAGGCTGTCTGAGACCAACCCCGACTGATAAATTGTACTGCCTGGCAGGCGTGGCCCCGCCGGATATTAGAAGGAAAGAAGCGGCCAGGAAGGAAAAGACAAAGGTGTTGGCCTCACCTGCCCACCCGCTGTACAAACACCAGCCAGCCCGCCGTCGACTAAAATCTAGCAAAGGCTTCTTGCACACAGTAGAAAACATCGTCGGGACACCGCAGCAAGTAAGGCTGGCAATGTGGCGAGAAGAAAACGCGCATCTTGGGGAATGGTTAGTCCCAAACGAAGAACTCCCTCCCGGCCATATGGAAGGATGGACGACATGGAAATCTCTTAATAGGCTGCGCTCTGGTGTCACACGATCCAAAGAGAATATGCGCAAATGGGGACTTTCAAATGAACCGGCGCGGTGTGACAGTGGACACACTCAAACCACCATCCACCTCATGTAGTGTGTGCTGTGCCCAAGCACCTGCACCATGAAGGATTTGATGAATGCCACCCTGGAGGGCCTGGACGTGACCAGGTTCTGGTCCAAGACTTCATAAAATAAAAAAACTACTTGACCCTGCTTATATATCTGTATACTTTCATACTCTTTTTGTATTTGTTATACATGGCGTTACAAAAAGGGACGGCCAAACTTTCAGGAAACATTCCTCACACACAAATAAAGAAAAGATGTTATGTGGACATGTGTCCGGAAACGCTTAATTTCCATGTTAGAGCACATTTTAGTTTCGTCAGTATGTACTGTACTTCCTCGATTCACCGCCATTTGGCCGGAGAACCAGTTGTTTCCGTACCATGTACAGCGTGTGCAGGCATTATCAGCAGCTGATTGGCCTCCACGGGTACACTTCTGGGAATGGTTCATCCAACAGTGCAAATGTTCTCTTTACGGATGAGGCTTCATTCCAACGTGATCAAATTGTAAATTTTCACTATCATCATGTGTGGGCTGACGAGAATCCGCACGCAATTGTGCAATCACGTCATCAACACAGATTTTCTGTGAACGTTTGGGCAGGCATTGTTGGTGATGCCTTGATTGGGCCCCATGTTCTTCCACCTACGCTCAATTGAGCACGTTATCATGATTTCATAGGGATACTCTACCTGTGCTGCTAGAACATGCGCCTTTACAAGTACGACACAACATGTGGTTCATGCACGATGGAGCTCCTGCACATTTCAGTCGAAGTGTTCGTACGCTTCTCAACAACAGATACGGTGACCGATGGATTGGTAAAGGCGGACCAATTCCATGGCCTCCACGCTCTCCTGACCTCAACCCTCTTGACTTTCATTTATGGGGGCATTTGAAAGCTCTTGTCTACTCAACCACGGTACCAAATGTAGAGACTCTTCGTGCTCGTATTGTGGACGGCTGTGATACAATACGCCATTCTCTAGGGCTTCATCAGCGCATCAGGGATTCCATGCGACGGAGGGTGGATGCATGTAACCTCGCTAACGGAGGACATTATGAACATTTCCTGTAACAAAGTGTTTGAAGTCACGCTGGTACGTTCTGTTGCTGTGTGTTTCCATTCCATGATTAATGTGATTTGAAGAGAAGTAATAAAATGTGCTCTAACATGGAAAGTAAGCGTTTCCGGACACATGTCCACATAATATATTTTCTTTCTTTGTGTGTGAGGAATGTTTCCTGAAAGTTTGGCCGTACCTTTTTGTAACACCCTGTAAACTTGATACGTATGTTTTAATCATTCTGATTTTATGTACGATGCTTCTGACACGATTAAATAAAAACAACGCACTGCGTAAACATGTGGTTGCTACATAATGGCGTGAGCTCTGTTGACGTGGAATGTACAGGGTCCTTTGGACAACTGAAACGATCGTTGACGGGGAATGATCATATTAGGCTACCTAGAGACCATCTGCAGCCATTCGTGGACCTCATGTTCCCAAACAACGTTGGAATTTTTATGGGCGACAATGCGCCATGCCATCGGGTCTCAATTATTCGCATTTGGTTTGAAGAACATTCTGGACCGTTCGAGCGAATGATGTGGCCACCAAGACAGCCCGACGTGAATCCCGTGGAACATTTATAGAACATACCCGAGAGATGAGTCCGTGCAAAAAATTCTGCACCACCAATACTTTTTGCAATTATGGAGTTCTATATAGCAACATGAGTCAGTATTTCTGCAGGGGACTTCCAACGACATGTTTAGGCCAGCCAGGTGGAGCTGCTGCACCGACACAGATACCGGGAGGTGTCCCACGACTTTTGTCGCCTCACTGTACAGCATCAGGCATGGTGTTCAAATTTCTTACTTCTGTGCTGCCAACTCTACTTGCAACACATTTTGTTGGCATAACCCACGTACGTATACCACTGAACGTACCTTGAAAATTATATCATTCTGTGACACATAGTTTCTCATCACTCAACGGGTGAATAATCCGAAAAAGTAAAACCAACAATATTACGGTTTTGGGACTTTAACTGTAAAGATTTATTTGCTTAAAGTCAAATATTTAACGGATTAACTCAATTGTATAGTCTGAAGCTGATCGATAGTCTTGAGAATGGGGTGTAGAATGGTTAATTTTGTAATGAGAAAACGTTATTACTTAAAGTCAACAAGATGGAATCATTCTGTCAGCAGTGGTATCATGAGGGTGTAGGACAGTGTGTCCATGGAAATAGTCTGTGATCGTGTACAGAACACAGCAGTGAAAAGGCGATTCAATGATTTGGTTTTGTTTCGCAACGAACTTTCGTTTGGGAAGCGACGGAAGAAACGCAGATCTTTTACAATCGCTATTACTTCAGTATTACTAAAAACAATTGATTAGAGCGTTATTAAAATGTTTCAGAAGTTCGCTAATGAAATGGTAAGTGAAAACAAAATTACGAAATGCAGAGACACATTTCTGGAGACGTTCGACAATGACACCAAGAAAAGGAAAAGTACCCAACGAAGTAATCAAGGACGAAATCAATGTTGATAATTAGATTACTGATTTTATTTTGCGTAGATAGTTGTAATGGAATGTGCCTGTTGGACGGATGCAAGAAGAACAATTTTCGAAGTGCATCACGAACCAAATGGGATTACAACAAAAGGGACCACGTAGCACTTGGATACACGGGATTTGGTCGTTGATAGGGAGGAAAAATTTTGGTCTAGAGCATTGGAGGATCAGAATGTGTGAAGGAAGACTCTCTGTAATCAGTGGTGCTAATAAAATGTTAAATCATTCTTAAACGAGAAATGAGAGTAAGTAATACTCCACTCATCATAAACTTGTGAAATAAAACTACACTATGCATGTTCATAACGAATTCTGCACACTATTTAGAAATTAGAAACTGCGATTTTCTTCTTATATTACAACATCTCAGTCATATTTATAGAGGTCATATTATCGCTATCTACAACTAACTACTATTTCAGCTATCTTGAAGCAGAGACGACTCCGCTCTCTGGGACACGTCCACCGTATGGATCCTGAAAGATTACCACGTGAGGTGATGCTTGGAGAGATCTCTATAGCCAAAAGACCTGTAGGACGTCCTGTATTGAGGTTCAAGGACTCCTGTAAACGAGATATGGTGAGCTTTGGAATCGACACAAACAGATGGGAGACACGGGCTAGCATGAGACCAGAGTGGCGTGATGATATATCACCTGCAACGTCTAAGCATGATGAAGGCTTGTTAGACAGATTAAGGCAGAAAAAGCTTCGCAATGCTGCCACTGCTCCTGCCTCAGCAGCCAGATACACTTGTGACAATTGCGGCAAGAGATGTCGTGCTGCCATTGGCTTGACAAGTCATATGAAAAAATGCAACCCATAAACACACAGACACTGCAACAATCATCTACCAAGATGTCGTGGCCTATATATTTTATCGCCCATTTCTGAAGAGGTTAAATGAGCAGCAGTGCATATCTTTGTCTTATTACCTTCACGAACCGAATATTGTGGTTCTTGCGTACACTTCACAGGGGAGGAATTCGGTCGTACAACTATCAAAGTAACTGTCTCTTTGTTTGCCTTTAGCTAATTGTGTAAATCACACAAAAATCCTTTCGCACGACAAGATGTGACGTGAAGCACAGTGCTCCCAGTGACGTGACCACTGCGCCAAATGGCTCTGTAGAAGTTCTTCCGGACTGGAAGTAGCACACATAGTGGTAGTGATTATCTTCCATCCAACTCATCATTTGCGAAAGGGACGGAAGGAGAGGGGGCAAATTATCCCGATACATTCGATAGACTGTGTACTCACTACCACTCTCTGTAAACGCCCCACACGACCAACACTACACCAGATCACTTCCCCGATCTACTCGTGTGAGCTAGCTGGAGCTCACGCCTCTGCTGCGAGCAATCAGCCGACTCGTGGAGAGAAATGGTAGAGGAATAGCACCGGATGGTAGGCAGAATTGGAGCAAGGCAGCTCGGAGCGAGAAACTATTGTCATCAAATTTATTTTACGGCTGCTAATGTTAGTTCTACCGAGATGCATCGCTTCACGGTGGTTAATTAATGCCTTTAGAGCGAAACTGATTTCCTAAGACTGTTGTGTTGATGAGAAATGATAATCAAATGAAACTTATGTGTCTTTTAATTCATGCGGCGATGACAATGGGTCAGCTAAGTACGAAGCATGATATTTCTTACGATTGTTGAATATCATTTTCGGACAAAGTTTAAATGGACATCAACTTGTATTCCGTGACTATTTAACTCGCACGTTAAACATAGAAACACTGGATACCAATGACTACAAATTACTGTATTTGCTTTTCATTAAAGGATCAATTTATGGCACCACTTTCTGAGCACTGCTTCCGACAGTAAAATTGTGTGCTGGAGTTTGTTAGTGAGCTTTTGTGTATAGATGGTTCAAATGGCTATGAGCATTATGGGACTAAACATCAGTGGTCATCAGCCCCCTAGAGCTTAGAACTACTTAAACGTAACTAACCTAAGGACATCACACACATCCATGCCCGAGGCAGGATTCGAACCTGCGACGGTAGCGGTCACGCGGTTCCAGAGTGAAGCACCTAGAACCGCACGGCCACACCGGCCGGCTTTTGTGTGTAGATTTCTTTCTCTTCACTGGGGAAAGAATTTATTCGCACAGATATGTGGTTCCAAATATCGACTATTTGTAGCTGCGAAGTTGTGGTGTCGTAGAAATTTATGTTGTAGAAAAATTTTATACGAGTATGCAAGACTTACTTTATTATGAAAAGTATCACGCTAAGAAACCTACTCTGACCTATTACATAATTGGTATTTGTACGTCTGACCTTCACTTCGAAGTTCCTACCCTAGCCGTAACGCTGCTTTTCGTCGATTTTAAAAACGTCCCTCTCCATTTTAAGCGTTGCGCTATTAAGTACATTTGCTTGCGCGCAAGGCTACAGTTACCTTAACGTATGGTTATTCGTCTGAACACATGAAGACAGCGAACGGCTTGCACTTGCTCTGCGCTTCGTATTGACGTCTGACCGGCGCATTATACCGCGAGCGGTCACTAGGCACGTGGGACTCGTGCTCGCCAAGCCTCGCTATCTCGGAGATGCTTTGTCCCATCGTTCGTGCGCCGACTATAACACCACGTTCAAACTTACTTACGTCTTGATAACCAGCCATTGCAGCAGCAGTAAACGATCTAACAGCACCAGACACTTGTTTTCTGTATTTGAATACGCTTGCTTTCTTTGGCACTTCAGTGTATTTCCCTTCGACAGCTACACACCGGTCTTGGTAGCAGCGCTGAAAGGCAAATATTTTAAAATGTTTCCAGGGTCCCAAAATTACGACCTCTTAAGACACTTCTCAATTTCGGGAAACTGGAATGCCTCTCTAGGTTAAAAATTCCGTGATGGCAGTGATGGAGCGACATGGGGCGTTGTCATGATGCAGCATTCACTTGTATGCAATGATCGGCCCATCTCGTTTCACTGTTTTCTGGAGCCTTTCAAGCACATCTTTGTAAAACATTCTGTTGAGAGTTTTTTCTGGTGGAACAAATTCTTTATACACGATAAGCAAATAAGCATTGTTTCATTTGCTCATTCGAGCCTTTTTTGGTTGAGATGTCTCAGTGTGCCACTCCTCGTTTTGCCACTTTGTCTCAGTATCGTACTAAAAAACACAGGATTCATTAGTTGTGATCAGAGGACTGAACCATTCATGGCCACTGACAATCCTCACAAGATCAACGCACACCTTTCTCAGATTGTACTTCTGCTAAGATGTAAGGTTTTTGGGCACCATTTTGGCAAAAACCTTTTGCGTGCACAAGTCTTCGGTCAGAATTTGACGTAAGGTGAAAGTGTTTGTGGTGTCACCGCCAGACACCACACTTGCTAGGTGGTAGCCTTTAAATCGGCCGCGATCCGTTAGTATACGTCGGACCTGCGTGTCGTCACTATAGGCCGGTTCCCACTAGGGCTGTCGCGCGTCAAAACCGCGCGTCAGCGGCGTGGTTGCCATGGAAATGGCGTCAGCGGGGCGGCGCGGCGCGGCGGGCTCTGGGTCGCGGTTTGACCATGCCGCATGCCGCGCTCAAGGTGCGCGCCGCCAATCACAGAACGCACTGACCGTGACGTCAGGTACGGAACGCCGGGCCACACGAACTTTCACCGAACCGCTGGCGCGGACGCGGCGGCAGCTATGAAATACTTATCATCCGATTCCAAGGAAATTATTCGGCAGAAAAATTTGATTCTTGGGCCTGTTACAGCCTGACATCTTCTCTCGATAAAGGACCGAATTTCTTTTCGTTATTCGTCGTGGTTACTTGCTGTATCGCATTTATGTAAACCTTTACACAAAATTTTAATGAGTGTGCAGAGGTAAAAACGCATTGCGTGGACTTTGCGTACAGTTCATTTTAGGTAATACATTATTGCGTATGAAATTTAGTCAACATATCGAAATTGTTTTTAAAGCTGAGAGCAGATCGATAGCTATCACCGTTCTCGAGATATCGAATGATATGTCGGCGGACAGGCTGTGCGGTGACCGCGCGCAGGTCGCTCGCGACGCGAACGATACTTTCGTCCTGCTCGTCGTAAACCATGTGGTTGTATCAACTGCAAATTTCGTAAACGGTTCAAGAAATCGAAACGTGCTTTTTGCAAACGATAACTTGTAAAAAGTCATGCATTTCGTCGCATGATAAATATCCAAAATCTGTTTATCTACTGAGATATGAAAGAAACTACAGTTTTTTCGGAAGGGATAGATGAATTTTTTCAAACGGCATTTAATAGCATGTGGAATGAGAAGTTAAACCGAAACTAATTTGCTGGTATGTTATAAGATGTAATTTGCTACGTATCTGCAGCTATTGATTATTTCCTTTGGAAGTAACAAACGTTTTTTTCTTTATCCAGTGTACTTTATTGGTTCAAGACGCGTTTCGCCTTTTACTTTAAGGCATCTTCGGTGGAATCTAGAATGATTCAGTTTTGTTTTGATATGTGATACTTGCAGATTATAAAACAGTTCACATCTTTTTTTACGTGAATAACTGATTACTCTGAACGGAATGGACAGTGTCTTGAAAGGAGGATATATGATGAACATCAACAAAAGCAAATCGAGGATAATGGAATGTAGTCGAATTAAGTTGGGTGATGCTGATGGAATTAGATTAGGAAATGAGACACTTAGGGTAGTAAAGGAGTTTTGCTATTTGGGGAGCAAAATAACTGACGATGGTCGAAGTAGAGAGGATATAAAATGCAGACTGGCAATGGCAAGGAAAGCGTTTCTGAAGAAGAAAAATTTGTTAACATCGAGTATAGATTTAAATGTCAGGAAGTCGTTTCTGAAAGTACTTGTATGGAGTGTAGCCATGTATGGAAGTGAAATGTGGACGATAAAGAGTTTAGACAAGAAGAGAATAGAAGCTTTCGAAATGTGGCTCCACAGAAGAATGCTGAAGATTAGATGGGTAGATCACATAACTAATGAGGAGATATTGAATAGAATTGGGGAGAAGAGAAGTTTGTGGCACAACTTGACTAGAAGAAGGGATCACCAATTTAGTATTGGAGGGCAGCGTGGAGGGTAAAACTCGTAGAGGGAGACCAAGAGATGAATACACTAAGCAGATTCAGAAGGATGTAGGCTGCAGTAGGTATTGGGAGATGAAGAAGCTTGCACAGGATAGAGTAGCATGGAGAGCTGCATCAAACCAGTCTCAGGACTGAAGACCACAACAACAACAACTGATTACTTACAGTAAATCGAGTTTTTGGCGGACATCTGCGTTTCCCCTCACCTGGTCACATGCTGGAGATTGAACTAAAATTTAGATTATGGAACGTAAGCACATTTTCATGTTCGCTCTTTTTTCTTCTGTCACTAGCTGTAGACATTTTACCGAAAACTCTGATTTGAAGTCATAACTACAGTGTGTTCACCTCGTGTCCCTTCCTGTTTGGTTTGTTTATGTACATGTTGCCAATCTAAAGAATTATATGCTGAAAACTAATGTTTGTTTATTTCTGTTCTCCTTATATCTTCATGTGTGTGTGGCTAGACAGTGACAGTTATAGAAAGTTGAAAGTGAATGCAGTAGTTGTCAGACAGTGGTTGAAAGATTTGGTGTTCAGCTGATTTCAGGTTTGGTTTAAATGTTTTGTGGGGAAGTGCATGGAATAGTAAATTCACTGCTTACATTAATCGATAAAATAGCAGAATAGCATTTCAACAGATGATTATTATCAGAATACTATAACCCAACCACTTTGTCCTCACTCTTTGACGCCTCATAATATGTCCTGTCAACTTACCCCACTTGTAGTCAAAGTTGTGCCGTAATTTCCTCTTCCTCCTCTATTTAATTCCGTTCCTCTTCTTTAGTTACACGATCCTCATATCTAATCTTCAGCATTCTTATTGATCACCACGTTTTGAAAGCGTCCATTGTCTTCTTGACAGAACTGTTCATAGCCCACGTTTCACTTACATACAAGGCTGCACTCCACACAAATACCTTTGTAAAATAGTACCCATTCATTAGAATTTATATTCCATGTGAACAAATTTTCTTTTTCCGAACGCTTTTCTTGCTATTCAGTCTTCATTTTATATTCTCTCTACTTCTGCCTTATCAATTACTGCTTCCCTTGCAAGTCATTGAAGTCTTAGAAATGCAGTTTGGTTACTGTACAAGTTGTAGATAGTCTTGTGGCCCTATGTTTTAGAGCTTCAAAGAATGTTTTAATCAAGATTGTCAAAATCTTTCTCTAAACATGCAAATGCTATAAACACAGTTTCGCAGTTCTTCAGTGTGTCTACTTAACTAAGTGGTAGGATCAGTATTGCCTTGCGTGTTCAGACATTTCACAGGAATCTAACATTGTGCTTATGTTAGTTTGTACAACCCCTTCCCCTCTCCTCTCTACATATACCATCCACTTTCTAGCCTTCTCTTATTTGCTTAGTTCTGGATTGCCAAATGAGTCCTTGACGGTTGCTGCTCCTTTGAGCAAAGTTTTCTTTGTTCTTTCTCATTTTCATTCCCCTGTTTTCCAAGTGCAAAATCGCGTTGCAATTTTGGGCTTTCTGTCAACGTCATGTTTAGACATTTCTATTTCCCATAGCGTACTTTATTTGTTGCATTTTTATATATTTCCCTCGTGTCAAATTTAATATATCACGTTTTATCTAACGATTTCTACTGTACCTTCTTCCCGTTCACATACTCTGCTCCATTCACCACTTTTTCTCCCAAAGATATCCATTCCTATTCTAGCAGATTCCTTCCTCTGTTTCAGTCAGTCGTTGCATTACGGTAACTTTAAGATTATCGAAAAACTGTGGGTCTTGACTTATTCAAGTTCCATTTCCTTCATTTGCTACTGTTTACTGTCTCTTTAGTTGTAAACCGCAGCTCATAACCAATAAATTATTGTAGGTTTGCGTCTGCACCAGGAAATATCTTATAATTTAAAATCTTGTTTCGAAAACTTTGTTCCAAGTATGTATTATTCTTTCATGATTCTTAAGCAAGATGCTGGCGATGATTTCATTATGCTCTGTGCGAAATTTTATCAGGTGGGTTCCACTTTCATCCCTTCCCTCAAGCCTTTGTGTTTTTAGTGTTTTCCTGTACCTGCTACCATATCAGACTTCAAATTTTTGTCTCGGTTAACTATCTGAATAATCTCTTTTATCGTACATTTTTTCAATGTGTTAGGAGATAGTGAACAATCATGAACGGTAGTCATGAAATCTGTTTATGTTAAAATGAGAAAATATGAATGATGAAATATGTAAAAGAGTACATTGTATAAAAAATGAAAAATTTGTATGTCTTCACCCAACTTCGTCTTTCCTTCATGTAGGTGTAAGATACAGTTATTCACACACACCGGTCGTTTCGGTGGGTCCCACCCCGTACCTCAGTGGCTGTCCGTCATTGGCTACCGCTAGCGTCTGCCGCTTCCAGATGGGAACGCCAATTCCGCGAGCCGCCGCGTCAAAGCGGAAAACGCTTGCCGCTGTTGCCGCACGACGCGCTGCCGCGCTCTAGTGGGAACCGGCCTTATCAGTGATTGCAGACCGAGCGCCGCCACACGGCAGGTCTAGAGAGTCTTCCTAGCACTCGCCCCAGTTGTACAACCGACTTTGCTAGCTATGGTTCACTGACAAAATACGCTCTCTTTTGCCGAGACGATAGTTAGCATAGCCTTCAGCTACGTCATTTGCTACGACCTAGCAAGACGCCATTTTCCATTACTATTGATATTGTAAATACTGTACAGACAAGAGCTACGTTCAACATTAATGGATTAAAGTTAAGTATTCCACCATCTGCGTCCGTTTTTCTAAGTTCTAATTCCCTTGTCCTGTTCCAGATCTCACGCCAGCATGCGTGAGCTTAAACGCGTGCCTTTCGGCTTCCTCTCAAATTCGTGGGTTGGCTCTCCTGCCAATCCACAACAGTGTTCTATGTTTAACAGATCACCCATCACCCATCATCCTTTTATGAAGGTCGTTCTGATCTCACAACAATACACACTGTCAACATTTTCGTCAGTTATTCAAGCTGGTCTCCTTGAGCGAGGTTCATCTTCAACATTATCTCGGCCTTCCAAAAATGATACGTGACAGCAAAGAATTTGTGCTCTAGATGAGAAATGTTCCCCATAGACCAGTTTCAACATTTCAAAACTCACATTCTCAGATTCCCCAAGTTAACGCAAAACTTGATGGCAAAACGTTGCTGTAAATTGCGCTGTTCCATTATGGTAACGCACAACAAAAACACGACTTCACTGAAATATCACATTGTGTTTGTTCGGAGCTCAAACTAGGACTGTGAATGTGGAAGGGATGAACACACCGGTCTACACAAGCAGAACAATACAGTGTTGCCAGATCGGTCGCAGCGTCGTCAGTGTCGTTTCTTTTCTGACACACCTCGTAGCAACGAAGCAGCTTGAATGACATCCTTATGTGTGATCCAAACTCATTTCGACAAGATGACCATCCAAGTTACAGCCTTTGACCCTTCCTGCTGCCAAAGGTAGCACCTGTTTGTACTAAATTTCGGACCTTGTATACCTCCAAATTATCATGTAAAGCCTTATATATAAGAAGAGTGTCCATTTGTTTGTTTGTAATTCATTCAAATCTACAGTTTTATTTCGATCTTGATGAAATTTTGCACACTTTACCTTCAAGACAACAGGAAGATCACTGTCTACATAAGATTTAGTACGCTGGCCGAAGTGGCCGTGCGGTTAAAGGCGCTGCAGTCTGGAACCGCAAGACCGCTACGGTCGCAGGTTCGAATCCTGCCTCGGTCATGGATGTTTGTGATGTCCTTAGGTTAGTTAGGTTTAACTAGTTCTAAGTTGTAAGGGACTAATGACCTCAGCAGTTGAGTCCCATAGTGCTCAGAGCCATTTGAACCATTTTTTAAGATTTAGTAATCTGACTTGAGACATATCCGTGCCTAATATTTCAGGAAGAAAGGTTGTTAGCAACAATCTCTACTAGTTCTTGGTTGATTTACTTAAAATTTCTACACGAGCCCCTAATGAACATCTGGGTGGACATAAGCTATATATTTTGTTAATATACACAGTGTATAAATATATACGTACAGAAATTAAATAAAGGGGAAACTTGTTACTAAACATCCCGAAAAATACTTGACCGATTTGCTTAAAAGTCATTGCCGATTTAGTTCAAATTTCTACATTCAGATGAAACAATGAAGAAAATTAATGAAATATTAAATGCCTAACAAACGAACTACATCGTCGTAAACTGATTGTAATTCGTGTCGCGAGGATAAATTACAGCGGCAATACTTGTCTTGGAGATAGTACCATCAGACGTCAATAGATGACAGGACGAGCGAAAGCTAGATAGTTTGACAGAAATATGATTACAAACGTTCGCGATTATTGTTTAGTTGCCGTTGTTCCATGTGACATATAATCCAGAAGATATTTTAATCCGTGTTTGACAGTAATTTTATTATTAAAATTCACAATGCCACACAAACACTAAGGCAGGTCACGCATACAGTACCAATTAAAGTCAGTAGATCGCGGGCCGATGAAAACATATAACAGAACCCGAGATTTCCCAAAGTGTGACGTCTTGCTCAAACACAGTCCTACTTGAAACAGTCAAGAATGAGATGAAATAATACAAGACCAGTTCTCCAAAAACACAATGAGATACTTGTCGCAAAATGGAACAAGTGGCGCAACTAATAACCTTTCATGCAGGTGAACAAGTTTTCATTCGTCGTATTCTGTTGACTCAAATATACAGTGATTCAAATATGCCCTTCTATTTTAAGTGGTTTCAGTTTTCCATGGGGCTTGTATTCGCTACGATTATCAAAGAGGCACAGGACTAAACACTTTCTGTGGCAAGTGTTAAACATCCCGGGCAATGCTAGGCCCTGCGGCTAGTGCAAAATAAGTCGAAATTTCGTTATTTGCTGCCCTACTTGGAATTCAATAGCCAGCAGTGTTTCACGGCATGATTCGTAACTGGAGGAGAAATGGTCAGCGTCCGTCCGAATGCATTTTCCCCAGGGGAGCTGTGGTGTTGTTGTGGCCTGGGACGGCCCGGGGGAAGGTTGGGGGTGGGGGGGGGGGAATGCGCGTCCGCCGCTGCTGGTGAATACCTGCCAGTGAGGGAGGTCCGCGAACGCGGGCTGGCACATTACGAGGACGACGACCAGGCCGCACTGGCCACGAATTCCTGCCCGGGCCCCACGCCGCGCGGAAAGCCTTCAGCGGCGACCGGCGCCCCTTCTCCGACGCGAATAACAAACTCTGAGCTTGACGCCACTTCCGTATCGCTGGCAGTGCCCAAAACCAACCACTGTGGCATTCTAAATTGTTTCAAATATTTTACGTGACTAATATTGGCCGTTTATTTCCAAATGAATTTTGAGCCTGACGCTGATGTGTGTGGTATTCAGGCGAAAAAAAATTTGGAGTGATTACTCAGAGTGGAGGAGAGAGGTAATTCTGGTTAGCAAATACAGGATTACTTGTAAGTACCTGTGGGGTTACAGACGAGGCTAGCATGAAAAAAAGACATACTGTGAGTTATGCACTGAAGAAAAAAAAAATGGTTTAGGCATGCGTATTCAAATATCAAATACAGAGATATGTAAACAGGCAGAATAGACGGTCGGCTCAAAAAGGTTCAAATGGCTCTAAGCACTATGGGTCTTAACATCTGAGGTCATCTGTCCCCTAGACTTAGAACTACTTAAACCTGACTGACCTAAGGGCATCACACATAACCATGCCCGAGGCAGGATTCGAACCTGCGAGCGTAGCAGCAGCGCGGTTCCGGACTGAAGCGCCTAGAACCGCTCGGCCACAGCGGCCGGCTGTTGCGGTCGGCAACGCCTATCTAAAACAAGTGACTGCCGCAGTTGTTACTGTGGGGCAGCGTGGAGGGTAAAAATCATAGAGGGAGACCAAGAGATGAATACACTAAGCAGATTCAGAAGATTGTGGGCTGCAATAGGTACTGGGAGACGATGAAGCTCGCACAGGATAGAGTAGCATGGAGAGCTGCATCAAACCAGTCTCAGGACTGAAGACCACAACAACAAAAATAAAATATACAGAAGTTACCTGCACTTCTTTTAGACAAGTTATGCAATCAGTTCATTTCCTTTTCAGTTAGATTTAGTGTCACCTTAATAGTTATTCTACATATCCAAGTAATCTCCAGCATTCTTCTGAACTTTTATTGTCTTCTTGTTATTACTTTTTATTTTTCAAGCTTCGCTCACGACAAGTATTTTAAGAGGAGCCTTTCTAACACATAAGCTTATGTTCTACTACAAATTCCCTCTATCAAATAATCTTTTGTAGCCATCGCAAGTTTTCGTTCTATATTCCCTCTCTACTTGTGCCGTTGTCAGTCGTTTTGCCACCCGAATATAAAACCTCTTGTACACCTTTTGATGTCTTATCTAATTTCTTTAGAATCATCTGGTTTAATTCGACTACAGACCATTAAATTTCTTCTACTTTTTGTTGGTGTTCATCTTATCATTGCTCTTCAAAACTCTAGCCATTCCTTATATGTGATCTTGCAAGTGATTTGTCGTCTCTGGCAGAACTACAATGTCATTGGGAAACCTTAAACATTTTTCTTCTTCTATCTTTATTTCATTTTTCAAAAGTCGGTTTCCTCTACCGCTTGATCTTATGTACAGGCATGGGAAATAGGCTACATTACCATCTCAAGCTCTTATGCGATTATTGATGGTATTTCTAGACCAGGGGGTTCCCTAACTTTTTCTCTGCCGGAGCACTTTGAGAACCCTCCTACTTTGATGGAACAACTTGTTTATTTTGAAGGTTAATATTATTAATAAAATTTTAAAGGTGAGGAAAAGACGTTTTACTCAGTAATTACTTCAAATTTAAATCATAACTAATAATTCAAAATGTCGAAAAAAATGCCATTTGGTTAAAGTTATTTCCGCGAAGCACAGTTTGTAAACCCTGCTACAGACTAACGTTAACTTCTCCCAGACGCTGGAATAAACGCTTCACAGGAGAACGTGACGATGTGTTCCACGAACTGCGTGCTATGAAAAGACACGTTAGGGGCTGGTAGCGCGAACATCCTGGTACATTTTAAATAAAAGTTTAGCTGTTTGTTTTATGAAATCATAGTGGAGAAAAGAATGCATTTAACTTGGTCTTACAGCGTTTTAAGAAAACTGCTCAGACAAATACGCCAGAAACCTTTTTGCGCTGTCGAAAGTTGAGCCGGATCAAACGTCAGTCTACAATGTTCTTGGCGCGGTGTAGGTCGGTGTGGAACGCTTACCGGACGAGCTCCTATGCCGAAGAAAACTACCAGTCTGACTCCGACATTTTATTATGGCTGTACCGCGCAAAAACGTTATTCGCCGAAAAAGTTTGCGTTGCCAGAGTTACCGGGCAGGATTTCATTATTCTCTTTCCTACTTTCGTACTTTGAAATGTGACATTAATTACGTGATTTGCGGAGAAAGAAAAGGATTTTCAGCACTTATTTTTATGAAAGATTCATTCTTTCTGAAAAGTTTTAGGAGGAAGATGTGTATGTCAGTGCTAATAGAAACACTTTGTGCTAAGCCATGAGGAATATCGTTATCCCACAAAAATTTATAAATCCAACCAAATTATGCACGGAAAATACTACTTCCAAGATCAAAATGAAAATTTTTTTACAGATGTATTTACTACCCACAATGACGTGAAACATCCTCTCCATCACCACTTGCCTTCACGTAAATTAATTAAAAACGGCTGCGACACGAAGACACAAAGTTCAAGAAATAAAATTACACTCTGGCTTATGTTGATGGCAGAGTTTGTATTCCGAAATAACAAATGATTAATATTTTTACTCAGAAGTAAACCTAAGCGCTCATAGGAAATGGTCTGCATTTAAATGTCGATAAAACAAAATATATGTGCTAAACAATACCTCCAGTTACGCCGTGTCATATATCTTAATGTGCAAAAATAGTTCTAGCAACACTAAAAGAGACATGCAACCGAGTCTGCCATACGTATGTGAAGCCTGGGTTGTGTCGAAAAAAGATACTAGCCATTGTTTGGAGCCTCTGACGACTCTCTCGGTGGAGAGTGGGGGATCTGAACGATAGCCAGAATTGTATGAGCTGTTTAGATAAACATCAGAGTTAAAGGGTTTTAGCGGACTGGTCGTGCAATGTTATCAGAAAAAGGCAGATTCATCAAGATTGTAGTATGAAAATTCCTAGAAAGTAAGTTACCATGTATAACAAGGTTTCAGATTCTTAGCGTTAAAACGCGAACTACACATTAGCTTTCGAAAAATTTTGCAATTTTTCCAATTCAGTACGAGGATCTACATAATGAGCGACAGTGAACGGCTTGTGATTTCTGTCTGCTTACCGCTAAACTGTGTGGGTGAGACATTTCATATCACAAAAACCGTTAGCAGTTGACCTCTTCATAGTCCACAAAAGTACAAGATTTTATCGCAAAGTGGCACAACTACATCCTTTGTACCTTGTGGTTATTGCGCAAAGTGAGAACGTCAAACAAAACAAACAAACACTCTTATTTGGGACGGGGTCTACGACACAGAAGTGTTTAATACTTCTTTTAGAAAACTGAGTCCCGTGGCATGACAGAGCTTGTGGTTAAGTTCGTTCATTTGAGAGTAATGGTTGAATGTGCTTCACAGTTCTCAAATAAAAGCTCTTCATGTTTAAGTATTTACTACGAAAAGCTAACATCACAACTAATCAAACAATGATCGACAAGCCGGCCGCTGGTGGCCGAGCGGTTCTAGGCGCTTCAGTCTGGAACCGCGCGACCGCTATGGTCGGAGGTTCGAATCCCGCCTCGGGCATGGATGTGTGTGATGTCCTTAGGTTAGTTCTAAGTTCTAGGGGACTGATGACCTGAGATGTTAAGTCCCATAGTGCTCATAGCCATTTGAACCAATGATCGACAATGTATAACATGTGATTTTTATCTGTTCATGGTAAAACTGTCTGTGCCATACACTTCATATGTCTCAGGAGGGAAAGTGTAAAATTTCCAACGACAGAGTCGCTGATGAATCATTGTAGCACTCAAACAGACCTTAGAGCTGATGGTGATGAAGCGTTGATCCCTTTCGCCATGGGAAACATTCATACAACACGTTCCAACAAGTTGTCAGCTTCCGGCGAGTAATGTGTTCTTACTGTAATAGGCATTCAGATGTAACACACAGCAAGGTTTTAAATACAGTAAATACTAGTTTCCGTTAAAAATATATCTATTTTGTATTATCCGTGTATTCTCGGATCCGCAGTAAAACGCAAAATCGGAAGCTTGCTATATCATCAACAGATTTCTATCTTGGTTAACAGTCTACTGAGTTACATGTGTCGAAGGTTCACTGCTAAACAAAAAATGTTGTGAGGGAAAAATCTTTGTCTACGTTTTGAGTTTTTCTCTTTTACTTCGTGTGTGAAGACTGTTAGATGGGAGGCACAGTATCGTGTTCGCTATCGCTCTACAATTTATATCCCTAGCTTAACTAACTTCATTAGCTTGCAGATTTTTCCCGTTCCCCACCCCACCCCCCTCCCCTACTTTCTTTGTCGGTTGTCTCGTTTCAAGATGGCTTATTACGCAGTGACCTGAGCCGTAATTGGAAGGAAGCACAAACGATCCCACGTCAGCTGTTCTGTCGAGAAATTTCGCGCACGACTTGCGTTCTTGTTGATACTTACAGTACTATTTTTTTCCCCCGGAAATTGGCTGTAGAATCGTCTGCAGCATTACCTGGCAGCAGACCAACAGAAAGATTAATTGCCGGTCGTTAGCCCGTATACGAATTCACACATCTGGCCCCTGTTGCTAATGTAATTCTCACGGTGTAAAGGATCTGTCGACCTCACACAATTCAGTAACTACACTCTCCGTTATTTTCATGCGTGAAACGTTACTGTTCTACGTTATTAGTGTTCTTATAATGATAACATGATCAACAGAAAGTGGATGATGATTGGTTCCACAACCTTCGTGAAATTTTTATATGAAATCTTTCCGCTTTAGGCTGTTAAAACATTATTTATTGAACATGCAATTTCGACACGTGGCTATTTTCCGGTATTTTGGGATGTTGTAATCCAATTAGTAACAAAAAACTGTGACATGCTGTATAAGAGCAGTTTCATGTGGTGATGTTAACTTATTTGAAGTTCCATATACCATACACGTTATTTCACCAGTTTCTGACGTGTATGGTATATGGAACAGCAGATAAATTCCCATCACTGCATGCAACTGCTCTAGCTCAGCATGTCAGCTTTATGTTACTAAGTGGATTGCAACATCGCACAATTCTTGAAAATGATCACGTGTCGAAATTTCAATCGCAGTTAATAATGTTCTAACAGCGTAAAGCGGAATTATTTCATTTAATAGTTTACAGAAGTATTTTATCCTCTATTAGTTTATTTTTCTCTCATTTTTGGCACTTGTTAAGTCCCTCCCATCTCTTAATGCATAAACAAATTAAATGTGGGAACTTGAAAATTGTCTTTAGCTATTGCTTAAATCAGAGGCATTTTAAAGCAATAACAATGCTAGTGCAGTGTAGAGTGCAGCCAAAATCAGTGACAAAGAACGTCGCATTTTAAAAATTTTATTACTCACCCGTTTCTAGCGTCTCCTCGACAAAAATGTGAATACGTAAAAGAAAAATGTTGTGACTATGTGGTATAATACAGCTTTTGATTTTCAGAGAGGAGCATCATGTGGTTAAAAAAAACTTGTTGATTTATTACCTTCATTTCAAATATAGTAATTAACTGAAGGGACCCCGTATACTATGTTTGTATGGCCTCTTCTGGAGTATTGCTGTGCACTGTGGGATCCGCATCAGGTAGGATTAATAGACTGAAATAGGTCACAGAAGGCTGGCTCGTTTTGTATTTTCGCGAAATAGGGGAGAGTGCCACGGATATGATACGCGAACCGGGGTGGAAATCATTAAAACAAAGGCGATTTTAGTCGTCGCACGATCTTCTCACGAAATTTCAGTCACCAACTTTGTCCTCAGAGTGTAAAAATATTTTGTTGGCACCCACCTTCATAGGGAAGAATGATCATTATAATAAAATAAGAGAAGTCACAGCTTTCACGCAGAGATTTAAATGTTTGTTTTTCCCGCGCGCTGTTCGACAGTGGAATTGAAGGGAAGTAACTGGAAAGTGATTCGATGCACCCTCCGGCTTTGTGAATTGCAGAGTAATCATGTAGATGTAGATGTGGATGAGATGTAAATGTTTCCACGCTGTCTTCAGATATTTCTCATTATAGTCAATCGCAATTGTTCCACTAGTAAAATATTATACTTTTTCCTCAGAAACAGGTTCACGCAAGAAAAACTGTGCATCAGTGCATAATTACACTCGAAGCTTTGATCACAAAGAATCGTTTGAATTTAATTTCAAGTGTAAAATGATATTACATCCGCATAACATGGCATAACATTACATCCGCATAACAATATCAAATGATTGGCAGCTACTATTAAGAACAGCGACTATGTTGACACCAAAGAAAGTATTTTACGGAATAAATAAATTACTTGTCTATTACTTTTTTTCTTTGAAGTTATTTTAAAATTTACAGTTAACAATTTTTCTTTTGATGTCTTCACGTGGAATTAAAAGTAATTACGTAAATTTCGCAATAAGACCAACGTATGATAATAATTCGTTTTCTGATAAATAGTGAAACTAATATTATCCATGTTATTAAAATTGTGCGAAATGGAAAATAATGCTTTTGCATTCGTTTGTATAGTATGATAAATCTATGAAGTGTATCAGGTAATACTTTTCTTCGCTGTATTGACAAGTACAATACGCAGCGACAGATCAGTCACCAATCAGTTCCATTACACAATGCACAGTTAAGACTAAATTAATCCCATTCTCAGCTGGCTATTAAAATTTCTACTCCATGAAGATCCCATACAAGAAACGTCAAATTGATGTAATGTATGCTATATGCTTTGATACGCAAATGATCAGCGTTTCAGCACCACCGCCCAAAGTGCGTAGGAGTACAGTCATCTGCATTCGGAGTCTACGTAAGAAATGATTACGCAGCGGTTGTCTCATTCAGAAATCGTATTTGAATGTTGGTTGTTTTTAAGAAGACTGTGTTGAGGCTCTTCTGACAAGGAGAAACGTCAACCAACAAGTGTCTGAATTCGACAGTGACAGGCTCGTGGCCTGTGATTCATCGTTGCCCGATATTGTTGGTTGCATTGGTTGTTTCACCATGGCTCCGCTGTCCTCAGTTAGCTCGATTCAGAGTTTCTTCGACTGTTGTCGTGGACAGCAATGTCTCCAGTTCTGACACGCAATGAGAACAAGTGGTCATTGGCTGCCGAGAGACTGCCAACACTCGCCAGCCACTTCGATTGATGGATTTTGTCACAGAGTTGAAGCTGCATGGAATGACGTATCCCTGTCTGTCATATAAGCTCAGTTCGACTCGATGGCACAAACACAGTAAGTAAAATTTGGTTATTTGCTACCCTACCTGGCATTTTAATTATAATGGCCACCAGTTTACTTTTTTCTGCTGCCCAGGAATGTACTATTTCCTTTACTGATCTTGTCACTGTGTACACATAAAAGGAAAGAGTGCAAGGGTTGCGAATGTAGCTAACCTGTAGCCGATCGATGTGACTCCATTTGGAGACATGGTGAGATCAATGGTATGTATGCCGACAGCAAAACTGTTGATTCGTTGCACTTTGTGGAACACAAGTTTGCAGGAACCTGCTCTCTATGTCTACCAAACAAAACACTGTATTGACATCAGCCAATATATAACAGAAGGTACCTCGAAAGCATTTAGCTATAGCTCCATACATTGAAAACAAAAGGCTCTATGCGAACGCTGTGGGGAGTGACCTGAAGGAACTCTCTTTGTTTTGAAGCAAGGTGTTAAGAAACGATATGTTGGTTGTCTCGTAACAACACGTTTCTCAGTAATGCAAGTGCGTGTAAAGAATGGTGCTGCTACGAAAGCCTGCTCACTGAACACGTAACATAAATACGTAGAATTCTTTCATGAAGCTGGTATTCGTCCCACAGCTAACAGTCACCACATATTGAAGAATCCCGTAATTCACTCTTGTACAAAAGATCAGCGCAAATACATTCAGACTGATATTGGAGCTGCAAGCTTTAAAGCGTAACACATTATACTAAACAGCTCTATAAACTCTACGTTCAAAATTAAAATCTCCACACGGACCCTCTACATCTTAGCTTGTGACCTATGCTGATGTGAACCAAAGCATATTTAGAATGAGAGTCAGAGAGGCATACCTCGAAAGGAAACACATTTGCCATCGCCCAGAATAGTTAATCTCCAGTTTCCAGAATCACCGATGTAGTAATCATGGAATGTTGTGATTAAAGAAAGCCACTCTTGTTTATTTTATTACGGTATTTAGTAAAAGTAGGTACAAATTTGAAATTCTTCACAGAGCGGCGAGTCCCGCAAAACACGAGCACCGAACGTTAGACAAGCAAGTTTTTGTCGTGGATAAATGTAACACTTTCTTTGCGCGTCAAATTGGCGCTTATGTAAACCAAAGCCTTCGAGAAGCTCCTGTGTGACCAGTCACGAAGCCACGGAACTTCCGTATACTACCAGAGATTATATCAATTAATACGATGGAGAAACATTAGTAGCGATACTTATTCCATTAAGTGCAGGATAACTCAGCTTATCTGTCTGCAGCATTTCAGCAGGAAGAGAGGAAACTAAAGTCGTACAACGAAGTAATGTATAGTGTCGTGGTTTATGGAGTCCAAGGACGTAGATTCGCACCCTGCTACACGTTAATATTTTTTTCCACATTAGCGTTGTTAACTCATGATGGGACTTCCTTACGAATGTTATACATGTTTGTTTTGCAATATTCGATGTTATTTACATTTCCAACTGATATAACAGTTGTTGTTGTTGTGGTCTTCAGTCCTGAGACTGGTTTGATGCAGCTCTCCATGCTACTCTATCCTGTGCAAGCTTCTTCATCTCCCAGTACCTACTGCAACCTACATCCTTCTGAATCTGCTTAGTGTATGCATCTCTTGGTCTCCCCCTACGATTTTTACCCTCCACGCTGCCCTCCAATACTAAATTGGTGATCCCTTGATGCCTCATAACATGTCCTACCAACCGATCCCTTCTTCTGGTCAAGTTGTGCCACAAACTCCCTTCTCCCCAATCCTGTTCAGTACCTCCTCATTAGTTATGTGATCTACCCATCTAATCTTCAGCATTCTTCTGTAGCACCACATTTCGAAAGCTTCTATTCTCTTCTTGTCCAAACTATTTATCGTCCATGTTTCACTTCCATACATGGCTACACTCCATACAAATACTTTCAGAAAAGACTTCCTGACACTTAAATCTATACTCGATGTTAACAAATTTCTCTTCTTCAGAAACGCTTTCCTTGCCATTGCCAGTCTACATTTTATATCCTCTCTACTTCGACCATCATCAGTTATTTTGCTCCCCAAATAGCAAAACTCCTTTACTACTTTAAGTGTCTCATTTCCTAATCTAATTCCCTCAGCATCACCCGACTTAATTTGACTACATTCCATTATCCTCGTTTTGCTTTTGTTGATGTTCATCTTATATCCTCCCTTCAAGACACCATCCATTCCATTCAACTGCTCTTCCAAGTCCTTTGCTGTCTCTGACAGAATTACAATGTCATCGGCGAACCTCAAAGTTTTTATTTCTTCTCCATGGATTTTAATACCTACTCCGAATTTTTCTTTTGTTTCCTTTACTGCTTGCTCAATATACAGATTGAATAACATCGGGGAGAGGCTACAACCCTGTCTTACTCCCTTCCCAACCACTGCTTCCCTTTCATGTCCCCCGACTCTTATAACTGCCATCTGGTTTCTGTACAAATTGTAAATAGCCTTTCGCTCCCTGTATTTTACCCCTGCCACCTTTAGAATTTGAAAGAGAGTATTCCAGTCAACATTGTCAAAAGCTTTCTCTAAGTCTACAAATGCTAGAAACGTAGGTTTGCCTTTCCTTAATCTTTCTTCTAAGATAAGTCGTAAGGTTAGTATTGCCTCACGTGTCCCAGTATTTCTACGGAATCCAAACTGATCGTCCCCGAGGTCGGCTTCTACTAGTTTTTCCATTCGTCTGTAAAGAATTCGTGTTAGTATTTTGCAGCTGTGGCTTATTAAACTGATTGTTCGGTAATTCTCACATCTGTCAACACCTGCTTTCTTTGGGATTGGAATTATTATATTCTTCTTGAAGTCTGAGGGTATTTCGGCTGTTTCATACATCTTGCTCACCAGATGGTAGAGTTTTGTCAGGACTGGCTCTCCCAAGGCCGTCAGTAGTTCCAATGGAATGTTGTCTACTCCGGGGGCCTTGTTTCGACTCAGGTCTTTCAGTGCTCTGTCAAACTCTTCACGCAGTATCGTATCTCCCATTTCATCTTCATCTACATCCTCTTCCATTTCCATAATATTGTCCTCAAGTACCTCGCCCTTGTATAGACCCTCTATATACTCCTTCCACCTTTCTGCTTTCCCTTCTTTGCTTAGAACTGGGTTTCCATCTGAGCTCTTGATGTTCATACAAGTGGTTCTCTTATCTCCAAAGGTCTCTTTAGTTTTCCTGTAGGCAGTATCTATCTTACCCCTAGTAAGATAAGCCTCTACATCCTTACATTTGTCCTCTAGCCATCCCTGCTTAGCCATTTTGCACTTCCTGTCGATCTCATTTTTGAGACGTTTGTATTCCTTTTTGCCTGCTTCATTTACTGCATTTTTATATTTTCTCCTTTCATCAATTAAATTCAATATTTCTTCTGTTACCCAAGGATTTCTACTAGCCCTCGTCTTTTTACCTACTTGATCCTCTGCTGCCTTCACTACTTCATCCCTCAAAGCTACCCATTCTTCTTCTACTGTATTTCTTTCCCCCATTCCTGTCAATTGTTCCCTTATGCTCTCCCTGAAACTCTCTACAACCTCTGGTTCTTTCAGTTTATCCAGGTCCCATCTCCTTAAATTCCCACCTTTTTGCAGTTTCTTCAGTTTTAATCTACAGGTCATAACCAATAGATTGTGGTCAGAGTCCACATCTGCCCCTGGAAATGTCTTACAATTTAAAACCTGGTTCCTAAATCTCTGTCTTACCATTATATAATCAATCTGATACCTTTTAGTATCTCCAGGGTTCTTCCATGTATACAACCTTCTATCATGATTCTTAAACCAAGTGTTAGCTATGATTAAATTGTGCTCTGTGCAAAATTCTACCAGGCGGCTTCCTCTTTCATTTCTTAGCCCCAATCCATATTCACCTACTACGTTTCCTTCTCTCCCTTTTCCTACACTCGAATTCCAGTCACCCATAACTATTAAATTTTCGTCTCCCTTCACAATCTGAATAATTTCTTTTATTTCATCATACATTTCTTCAATTTCTTCGTCATCTGCAGAGCTAGTTGGCATATAAACTTGTACTACTGTAGTAGGTGTGGGCTTCGTATCTATCTTGGCCACAATAATGCGTTCACTAAGCTGTTTGTAGTAGCTTACCCGCGTTCCTATTTTCCTATTCATTATTAAACCTACTCCTGCATTACCCCTATTTGACTTCGTGTTTATAACCCTGTAGTCACCTGACCTGAAGTCTTGTTCCTCCTGCCACCGAACTTCACTAATTCCCACTATATCTAACTTTAACCTATCCATTTCCCTTTTCAAATTTTCTAACCTACCTGCCCGATTAAGGGACCTGACATTCCACGCTCCGATCCGTAGAACGCCAGTTTTCTTTCTCCTGATAACGACATCCTCTTGAGTAGTCCCCGCCCGGAGATCCGAATGGGGGACTATTTTACCTCCGGAATATTTTACCCAAGAGGACGCCATCATCATTTAATCATACAGTAAAGCTGCATGCCCTCGGGAAAAATTACGGCCGTAGTTTCCCCTTGCTTTCAGCCGTTCGCAGTACCAGCACAGCAAGGCCGTTTTGGTTATTGTTACAAGGCCAGATCAGTCAATCATCCAGACTGTTGCCCTTGCAACTACTGAAAAGGCTGCTGCCCCTCTTCAGGAACCACACGTTTGTCTGGCCTCTCAACAGATACCCCTCCGTTGTGGTTGTACCTACGGTACGGCTATCTGTATGGATGAGGCACGCAAGCCTCCCCACCAACGGCAAGGTCCATGGTTCATGGGGGGGGGATATAACAGTGATTGACGAAATAAATATTTGGTGATTTCCGAACGTATGCTTCGTTAGGATTCTAAGGTGACAGCTTAAATTGCTACAAGTTAAACTAGGAGCAATAAAATTCATATTCTTCCTCTCAAAAAGTCGACAGCAATTCCTAAAGTTGTCAGTATTACGTATGATGTCAAAATGACGTCATGTTTGCAGAAGGACTCGTGAGATGAATGTTACCCTGCGGCCGACTAAATAAAGTACCGCACGGCCTACAGATAACTCATGACAATGGCGACAGAGGAAGTCTGCCTCGACGAAAAACTACGTTATTAGCGAGTTTTCCTACCCACCATCACATGTCGTTTTGAGTATATGTGGTCCCCTCTTTACCTACATGTACGAATGTATGTTGTGTAAGACTGACATAATCTTCAGTACTGTGGGAGAAATTTAAAACCATTTTCAAACCTGAGCTGAAGAAGTATGTGTGCTCTATTTTCAGGGTGCACGAAAAAGCTGAGTCAAAGACTAACATAGATTTTTTATATTCTAAGGGAATTTGGGAAAGGTGCAAAATAGAACTGACACAGTGATTATTGAAACGTGTGAAGAGATAGGTTTCTGATTTGAAGTCAGCTGGATTGTCTTTGTATAGGACTTATTCTGATACTAGAACTCTCGCGAGGCGAGCGAGCACTTACAGCGGTTTCCACTAGACGGCTTCCAGCATCGCTTCGTCCGTAAAACCTACTGTGACTGTTGGTTGGGTTGGGTTGTTTGGTGGAAGAGGCCAAACAGCAAGGTGATTGGTCTGATCGGATTAGGGAAGGACGGGGAAGGAAGTCGGCCGTGCCCTTTCAAAGGAACCATCCTGGCATTTGCCTGGAGCGATTTAGGGAAATCACGGAAAACCTAAATCAGGATGGCCGGACGCGGGATTCAACCGTCGTCCTCCCGAATGCGAGTCCAGTGTGCTAATCACTGCGCCACCTTGCTCGATACTGTGACTGTGTCGAGAGATTTTGGTAGTATTCAATGTGATGATTTGTATATACGCGCATATTAACACCACACCAACGCGACCCCAAAAAACGCTTAGCTTTACTTAACCCGATGATGATTTTGCCTTTTTCGGTGGTGATGAATCACTACTTGATTTACTCCTTTGTCTCACTTCATGGTGATGGATCCAGCACACGTCCGTGGTTGTTACGCTGTTATAAAAGTCATCACGACTGGCGTGATACAGCTGTAACATTTTTCCTGTTTCCTCGGTTCGGAGGGCTATTTGATTGGCCGGAAGCAGTTGGGAACCCAGCCGTTGTCGGTCTTTGCTCTGTTAAAAAATTCGTACAAGGTGTTGAAAACATTCATCACAGAGACAGGGTCTGCTATGTCGTTCTTCGTTATTCAGACTTGTGTGACCGCGCTGGAAGTGTCTGCGTCACTTAACCACTAACATATAGTGGTGTATTGTTACCGTATGTTCTACGAAAACAGAGTGGATTGTTGTAGCCTTATGCCCCTTCAAGTATAGAAAACGAACTGCTGCACAGTATTATACTGTATCAGTTTACTGCCTCCTGTAGTGGCGTTCTGCGGTACTGCGGCGTAACTTTACGTAACATCATTGTTTCGAGATGATAATTAATAGCGTATGACTACAGTACGTAATTATGCACAGGGACTTTTCGCATACGAGCAGTGCGTACTTTGATGCCTTGACTGTTTTGGTCCGCCTCAACAAAAACTTTCTCCACCAATGCGTGCGTGCGTGCGCTCTCGCATCCTTACGCCGCAAAGCGTTTCCTAGATATCTCTCATCGCTACACTCCCGTGCTAGCGCAACCCACTCTAATCACCATCCACTCTCATCTGATGCAATAAAGCTGCGCGTGCGAGGGTAAAATCGAGTTTCACTAGCATAAATTTCACAATAAGCGTTGTTACTGTGTGTGGTACTCATTACAATTCAACAGAATCAGATTTTTCTGCTGTATTAAAGCTGAACCCTATCCTTGTCCATTTTCCATATAAATCAACTAAAGTTCATGGATCAAATTACGTTACGTCTTATTTCCTGTTAGATATCATAGTCTTCTTCTTCCTCGTTATGTTTCATGGTCACTGAGTTCGCTTTTTATCATGATTTGGCATTTTTTTCATTTTCTTTTAACTTCGTGTTCGGATACCGCTCCTGTTAGTTAACCAAAGGAAGGAAAGTCCTGTGCGTCATTTTCCTGAGGATCACACAAATCAGGCTTTCACAGAGATCAAGTGTACATGGCAACTGAAAACAGAATCAGCGCTTGGCTTAAGGAACACAAAAGCAATTTTTGTCCGGGCAACACGGTTATATCAGCTGTAACAGATCATGCCAGGGAAGCATAAAATTTCATTCTCTGATACTTTAAAACTACAACGCTCAATTATTAATATGTTACGCTGTACAGAGAGATAATAGGATTTCAAGAATACTAAAATAAACTTATCAAAAAAGGATAAGAACTGGGATTAAGCCTTAGGTTTGTAGGCTTGTGGACCTCACAGTCAAACATAGGAAACAGCGCCGACCGTGCTCCAGTGCAACCTCCGTAACACACGTCGGCGCGTCTCCGCGATTTCTGCTAATGGTCCGATGACGTCACGTGCAGACCGTTGCACGGTTACATATAAACAGTTCGGCTTGTTGAGCTTCTTTGAGTCCGAAAGTCAACTGACAATGTGTTTATAGCATCTTGGGATACGAGACGAAACGTGCATTAGAACACGGCCCATTTAACTGAAAACACTAAGGATGACTTTGTTCTGCGTATTATGTGCATTTCACTTTTTGCGTGCCGTGTTTATTATTGCCGGCCGGTGTGGCCGAGCGGTTCTAGGCGCTTCAGTCTGGAACCGCGTGACCGCTACCGTCGCAGGTTCGAATCCTGCCTCGGGCATGGATGTGTGTGATGCCCTTAGGTTAGTTAGGTTTAAGTAGTTCTTAGTTCTCGGGGATGATGACCTCAGATGTTAAGTCTCATTGTGCTCAGAGCCATTTGAACCGTTTTTTTGTCGTGTTTATTGAGGTGGAAATTGGGGACCAGTCCAATGTTCTGCATGGAACTTGTGTATCGTCTGACCGACACTTGCCTATAAATCGGCAAATCGATACTTTAATTAAATGAAGGAAAACAGAATGATTAGCATCAGACATAACATTGCATTTGATGTAGGTGATTAGAGCCTACCTAGTCTAAAAAACAGGAAATGCATTTCCGTCCATGTGGCATGCCGGAATCATTTTCAAAGCAATACCGTTCTCTTTAGGTTGGTTTTTACAGCTGCTTGAACATACGTAATACACGTTAAAGTTTACAGCTCAGGTAAGATACTTGATTTATAGGTGGAACGAATTGTATAGCTCCTTTTAGAAGTAAGGAAAGGGCTCTTTAGTACCGATAGTATCGATCAACAATTTGCTGCATAGCGAATATTTGGTTTATGAAAAAAAAGTAAGTGTGCGCGTCACACGAGCTCAGTGCAGTTCTCCACATTTGATAGCGCGCTGAAAACCACATGAAAATAATGCTCTTTTCATCTGGTACTCTGTAAGTATGTTTGTTAATCAGACTCGCCGATCCTATCCCAGTTTGTCTTCTCACCTCCTACTGTCGTATGCCAGTGTGCCGCTCGCTGAGCTATAAGAGCTGATCTCGCTTATTAAGGCGTTTATCGTAAATCATGGACTGTCGTGTATGGAATGTGCGCTTGTTGTCTGACGACTAGAGTCAACTTGTGAGAACCAGACTGGATCAGATTCGTGTTGACTCCAAGTTCTGGAATTACGACCAGTGGTCTGGTACATCAACGTGCAAGTTTTAGGCGGTTTCCAGTTCTGAGCTGGTTTCCCTTTCCATGACAGAAACTTAATACATATCATTTAAGAAAAAAATACTCTCAATATACTCTCAATAGATTTCCAGGTAGATGTATACGCGTCCCACCTTGTACTAAGGAGACACTGTGGCATCATAAGTGTATTTGTACAGAAAGCATATGTGCCAAATCCACAGTGAGACAAGACTCATTCGTTGTGAAGCGTATCGCCGGACACTTTTTACGAAGCGTACCGTCTTGCCGCAGGTTGTCAAGTTTTTATAGAGTCGTGACTTACACTTGAATACAGTCACAAGACTATTTGCTTTGTGCTGTAGTATAGCAATGATTTTCATGTATGGAGTCCTAACTTCGCCTGGGTTCAACATAACAACATTCGGGAAATATATATATGCCATCATTAACATACGTGACGTCCAAGAAATCATGGGAGGTTTTTGCCTCCTAACTTACCGAAAGTACGGCTTCACCTAGACGAACCAGGAATAATCATCTGTATGTTCTTTACGGTATAATTTTTTGTTCCCCGTAAATGCACAATGTCATTAGGGGAAAAGAAACGTTGACTGAAGGAAGTGTCTACACATGAGGCCTTTATTCAGTGCAATGAGACGTATGTCGTAGAGGCGGCGTGAACCAGCAAGACTTTTACATGTAATGCAACCTGCAGGTTGATACAAGCGGCCGAGAGAATGGCCGCCACTGCAGTCCAGAAGCAATGACGTCAGAGCGTTGCGGTCAGGGGGTCTCTGAGGGGCAGTTAGAACGTAGAGATCCAACTGAGCGCCGCTGGTGGCTATGAATAATTTATATTAATTACCGAGTGCGCATGATTAAAGTCCGTCCGCTGCCGAATGAGCGAGGCGAGGCTCAGTCCACGGGACGCGGCTGTCCGCAGCCTGTCTGATCCACGGTCTCGCAATAATTACGCTGCAACAGTGCGGTAATGCTGACTAGTAGCGTGCGTTGCCGCTTTCTGTGAGAGCCGGCGCTGTTTCTGGTGGCAGGAGCATCCCACACACCATTTCTGTCGGACCGGCGGACCTGCAAAGTCCTACGTGTGACACGCATGCATTTTGTGTTATCTGCGAGATGCCCTTCCATTTTACGCAAACTCCCATATGAGCTGTACATCTGTACTCTTCTCTAAGCAACATATAAGAACTTGAAGTTCGTGGCTGAATGTACTGAGAATGATACTACATGTCAGGTTTTCTTCCCGTTCCAGACGCGGATGGAGCGCAAGAGGAATGGTCGCTTAAATTCCTCTATGCTTACCGTACTTATTCTAATTCTGTCTTCACAGTCCCTACAGTAATGGTGCATAGCGAGAAGAAGAATATCTCTAGATACTTCAATTAACGCTTGTTCCTAAAGTTATTTTTAAGTAAGCTTTCGCGAGATAATATGTTCAAGGATTTGCCAATTCAGATTTTTCGACATTTCCACAACCCCCCCGCGAGTTAGTTACCCGTATGACTATCCGTGCGCCCTTCTTTCAGTGCGTTAAACATTCTCTTTTACCGTATTTGGTATGGGTCCTACTCACTTAAGCAATATTTTACTATAGGATTCACAAGTGATTAGTAAGCGTAGTTCAAATGGTTCAAAGCACTATGGGACTTAACAGCTATGGTCATCAGTCCCCTAGAACTTAGAACTACTTAAACCTAACTAACCTAAGGACATCACACAACACCCAGTCATCACGAGGCAGAGAAAATCCCTGACCCCGCCGGGAATCGAACTCGGGAACCCGGGCGTGGGAAGCGAGAACGCTACCGCACGACCACGAGCTGCGGACTTTCTTTCGTGGTCTGACTGTATTTTCCCAGTATCCTGCCAATGAAGCGAAGTCTGCCACCTACTTTATCTACGACCGAACCTTTGTGATTGCTCCATTCCTAATCCCTGAGGATTGTTACAACTAGGTGTTTGCTCGTATAAGTTGACTGACTCGTAGGATAATGTTTTCTTCGTATTGTGTAGTACACTGTTTTACATACCCGAACATTTAAAGCAACTTGACAGTCGTTGCAGCGCTTAGAAATGTTATCATGATCTGATTCAATATTTCTGCAACTACCTCTAGGCAGTGCTTCATTATGGAAAAGTGCATAATCAACGAAAAGTCTGAGCTTACTATTAGTATTATTTGACTGGTCATTAATAAACATCGTGACAGCTTCGCTGAGGCACGTCTGAAGTTACATTTACCTGTGTCTTAACACCAAAACATGAAGTAGCTTGTTGCTTTCAAACGCGTTTTTAATAACAGGAATTACGATACGCACAAGTAGTTTGTTTCACCCAAGTGTTAAACCTATTGTCCACTTCGAAGTCAGACACTTCAAGAGAGCATTATACAGAATCAGGGGATCGATTTAGATACTTCAGCAAGCTTCGGTTTTATCTGGTGTTACGTCGGCGCGTAGCAAATGTACTATTAACAGTTAAACCGCCGTCATAATCCTTTCTTTATTCTTACACTGATGTTAACCACATAAGCGGAATAGCATTATATAGTATTCCAGTGAATAAAGGGTAGGTAGTTTTCCAGAACTCCATACGCACTTTCAACACAGTGAAACAGTACATTGCTGTTTCAGTACAGGCACAAATAAAAACCAACATCTTATGGTCTCAGCAGAAACCATCTGTTTCTAGACAAGCACCAGATAGTGTACTGCTGAGCATCTGATGGTCACTTACAAGTTCTTATGCAGTGATAATATTTTTCGAAAATTTTGTTCTTACGCTGCAGCTGTACGAGTATATGCTGCAATTAATTACCCGATATTTCTCGGAATATTCAATTCAATTAATTATTACGCCATAAAAGCGCTGCTAAATTTAGCCACTACGCTGTAGTCCTCTGTTTAATGGTCAATACTCCGCCGCATAATATTTCTATTTACGTTCATTAGCACATACTAACCATTTCCCATTATAACTATCGGCTGTTCGGCCCGGAATACATCGTTTCCTCACCACGACGCCGGCTCAGATATCCCGTCACTCCCTTCCCCTCCCCCTCTCCCCCTCCCTATCCCACCCCAAAGTATCAGAGGTCAGCTAGAACGGAAATATCGTCACAAGATGCCCGTTACAACTCAATGTCCACTTGCTGCCTCGATCGGGCGAAAGCTGTTTATCTTTTAGAAAGAGTGCCATTTCATTTTGTTGCTGTGAGCTATAAATATCGTCTAGCAAAGTTTCTTCCTTCATAACTTTCGCTGAGAGTTAAATGTCTGTAAATTTCCGTGGCGCTGCAGCGTAGTTTACCGCCGCTGAAATCTGAACGCTTACCACGCTCTAGCGCACCATAATCATTCCAGAAACTGGAAACCAAAACGTAAAGTGCTAGCCATTGACATTGCTGAATCTAAGAACTTAAACACCAATCTGTCTGTGCCACTCTTGCCGTACACGCACGACAGCAACCACTGGATTTTTCATTAGAGCACCTCTCTACGAACGGTCGACATCATTATCACCAGCAGTGATTTTGCACCCACTGTAGAATAAAGGCCTTTCCCAAGCTTCTCAGTGCATTGTGACGTTCAGCTGTAAGTTTTCAGCTCCCCGCCTCATTCTCTCCTCGCTCTTATTCTTTAAATCAAGCAAAAAACATTTTCTCTGTCCAGCTTCGTCGGGCTACATAATCCGCCATTTGCATTTCATTGTCATCACAGCTACAATTCCGCTTTCAGCTGATCCATTTGACTGGTTTTCATTTCCCGCTAGTAATTCCCAACACGTGCTTCTCCGTTACCCACCAACTATCACTCAGTTTTAGAATGGTTTTCGCGCTGAAGGCCCATGTCTCCCTCCCATTACGCAATGGAGGTAAACTTTCGTTTTATGCGCTTAAGGAACTTGGTTTTAAAAACTATATTCAGTATTACCAATGTCTTGTAGGATATTTCTACTCTCCTCAAGTCCTAGCGTTCAAATATCACATGTTCAATGTGTGTGAAATCTTATGGAACTTAACTGCTAATGTCATCAGTCCCTAAGGTTACAAGCTACTTAATCTAAATTATCCTAAGGACAAACACACACACACCGATGCCCGACGGAGGACTTAAACCTCCACCGGGATCAGCCGCACAGTCCATGACTGCAACGCCCCAGACCGCTCGGCTAATCCCGCGCGGCGTTCAAATATCCTTAAAACAAAACCACGTCAATTGTTTCTAAGATCACATTGTTAATTTGTATTACTTTCTCTTCAACACCTTGGGCACACACTACTTTAACCTTTTTACAAATGAATGTTAAGTTCGCGCAGCTCCCCCGTTCGGAAGTTCCAGTCGTCCCATGGGCTTGGGTGTGTGTGTTGTCCTTAGCGCAAGTTAGTTTATGTTAGATTAAGTAGTGTGGAAGCCTAGGAACCGATGACCTCAGCAGTTTGGTCCCATAGAACTTACCACAAATTTCCAGTTGAATGTTAATCTATTTGCAGATTTGTTCTACTAACTATGTGAATTCTTATTGTACCCGGACAAAGCAATAGCTGCGTTTTTTGTATGTGACTGGCTAAAACTGTGTCGTGTATCGTGATGCCAACTCTGATGCCTGCTATTCGATTGTCTATGACCGGTGTCACTAGTGAGACGCGAGCACCGTCAGATGGTCCTCGTTCTGTGCCAACGTGTCAGGGCGTCGAAAGTGCCACAGTCAGACACGAAGAGCTGCGAGCTACTCTGTTTCCTGCAGTTTCATCTGTCAGATGTGTGATCAAAGCGGCACCCGGCAATGAGCTCACAAGAAACATTACAGATCCAGCTCGCACCACTTCGTGTTTGTCTATGGAATCCATCTGTGGTTTAACATCCTAACATGTTATCACCGTCGATAGTAGATGATCAAAATGTGCGCGATCTAGGTCTGTATTGGCTGAACACGGTCGCTGCGCCCTTGGCAGGCAATGTACATTGAGATGACAAAGGTGGTGGGATACCTCCTAATATTGAGTCGGACCTCCTTTTGCCAGACTTTTGTGCAGCAACACGACATGGTACTGACTCATTAAGTCTCTGAAAGTCCCATACAGAAATACTGAGCCACTCTGCCTCTATAGCCGTCCATAACTGCGAAGTGATGCCAGTTCAGGATTTTCTAAATGATATGACTTCTCGATTATGTCCCATTAACATTCGATGGATTCATGTTGGGCTATTTGGTGGCCAAATCACCAGCTCGAACTGTCCACAGTGTTCCTCAGGCCACTCGCAAACAATTGTGCCCAGTGACACGGCGCATTGCCATCCATAAAAATTCCATCTTTGTTTAGGAACGTGAAGTCCACGAGTGGCTGCAGGTCTCAGTTGATTCAGCTTCACAAGAAGACTCAGTCCATTCCATGTAAACACAGTCCACACCATTCTGGAGCCAATACCTACTTGCACGGTGCCTCGTTGATAACTTCATGGGATCTACGCCACACGCAAACACTACAATCAACTCATAACAACTTAAATCGGGACTCATCTGACCACCCAACGGTTTTCCAGTCGTCTAGGGGGTAACCGATATGGTCACAATCCCAGGAGAGGCGCTGCAGGTTATGTCGTGCTGTTAGCAAAGACACTCGCGCCGGTCGTCTGCTGCCACAGCCCACTGACGCAGAACATCGCCAGACTGGCCTAACGGGTACGTTCTCCGTACGTCCCACGTTGATTTCTGCCGTTGTTTCAGATAATGTTGCTTGTTTGTTAGCACCGACAACTCTACACAAACACCGCTGCTCGTTGACGTTAAGTGAAAAAAAAATGTGTGTGAAATCTTATGGGACTTTACTGCTAAGGTCATCAGTCCCTAAGCTTACACACTATTTAACCTAAATTAGCCTAAGGACAAACACACAGACCCATGCCCGAGGGAGGACTCGAACCTCCGCCGGGACCAGTGGCACAGTCCACGACTGCAGTGCCTCACACCGCTCGGCTAATCCCGCGCGGCGTTAAGTGAAGAAGGCTGTCAACATCAGCGTTATTCGTGGTGTGAGGGACCGAGCGAGATGGAGCAGTGGTTAGCACACTGGACTCGCATTCTGGAGGACGACGGTTCAAACCCGCGTCCGATCATCCTGATTTAGGTTTCCCGTGATTTCCCTTACTCGGTTCAGGTAAATTCCGCGATGGTTCCTTTGAAAGGGCACGGCCGAATTCCTTCCCCATCCTGAAAGGGACCGATGACCTCGCTGTTTTATCCTCTCCTCCCAAACAAACCAACCGTGGTGAAAGGTAATGACTGAAAATTGGTATTCTTGACATACTATTGTCACTGTGGATCTCGGAATATGGAATTCTTTAACGATTTCCAAACTGGAATGCCCCAAGGGCGTCTAGCGCCAACTACCCTTCCGCGTTCAGAATGTGTTACTTCCCGTCGTGCGGCCATAATCGCGTCCGGAATCTTTTCACAGGAATCTCAAGAGTCACCTGAGTGGAAATGAGAGCTCCACCACACCTCGTATACGCGATGCTACCGCCATCCGTAAATGTGTACACTGCTATCCTACGACTTTTGTCACCTCACTGTATGCGCTTGCTGAAAATTATCAGGATTGCAAAACACTGAAACTTTGCGTTCTATTACGAAGCGCCATCTCTGTCGCCCTCTCGAGCCGCTACAGTATTATGGCCTAGAAGTGGAGGAGCCGGTCGTGTTAACAGGATCGCTCCTTCCTGGAGCGTTAGCAACTCGTCGCGGGAGCCAACGAGAGCGCGCCCCGCCGCGGCGCCATTGTTCTCCACCGTAAATCCCGGACGTGGGCGGAGGCGTAAAACACCGCCCCTTGTTTTAAGGCCAGGCCGGAGCGGCGTGATGTACGGCTGTCGCGCCGTCCCGCCGTTAACAGCGAGAGCTGGCCCGGTCGCGCGCGATCCACCGCGCTACCTGCCTCGTCTCTAAAGGTGCAGCCCGTGGCCTGTGTTCACCCGAGCTCACTTGACATTGCACTGCGCATTCTGTCATTTTACACATTACGTGGACTGTCGACGCTTCTATACAGGTCAGTGGTCAGCAAACGCAGATACGCTTCTGAATGCTGCAACTTCACTGCTGTTGAATATTATACCTCTGCGTAAGAAATCAGCGTATATAACCACACCGGACAGAAAGCTCCCCCCCCCACCCCCCCCCACCCCCGCGAGGCCACAAACTGATACCATCAACCACCAATCACGGGCTTGATAATGGCCTCGATTTGGCGAGGAAGACAGTCGACAATTGAGCTCAGATATTACATATCAAGCTGAAGTCACACATTGATGATAACACCCCACAAAAATTAAAAAACTGTACTCCGTCCGATCTCGCTTCGAAATTCGCAACGGTGCCGACCGATCGTCGTGTCGCCCTCAGCCGATAACCGTCATAGGGTGGGGCATGTGGTCAGCACGTTGCTCTTCAGACCGTTCTCAGTCAGCTCCTCAATTGGCCTTACAAGAGCTGAGTGCACCCCGCTTGCCAACGAGCCACCGCAGACCGAGACGGTCACCCATCCATGTGCTAGCCGAGCCCGACAGTGCTTAGTGCCTAACTTCGGTGATCTGACAGGAACCGGTGTTACCATTGTAACAAGCTTGCTGGCTCATAATACCTCATGGGCCTACCAAATTGCGGGGTTGTTGATCGCGACGTTCCACCCATAAATTCCAGGATTAACATGGAGCGACCTAGCGGAACGTTTAGAAGACGTAGAAGAAAGGATCATCGATAAAGCTGAAGTAAATATCCGTGTTCATGACAATAGTAATTTTAGTGAGTGGGCTCGAGTGATCGTACATAGAACATCCCAACAAATGACACAACCACATCCGGCCCAAACTACACACACTTCTGGTTAAAAACGAGCAGCTGGTGTTTCTGTTCTTCTTTTTTTGAGGACTGGTAGTGCCATCAGACTTCTATAGCGCTACATCTCATATTTTCATACTTTCCGGTTCTCCCGCAGAACATGATTCATTTGAATTTCTTCCTCGTATTAAGAACGATGTTTAGTACCAATAGCCTGCTCTTGATTAGGAATGCCCTGCTTCCTGTGCTTATCCGCTTTTTATTTCTTGCTCGCTTCGTCCGTATTATTCTGCTGCCTAGGTAGCGGAATTCCTCAGCTTCGTCTACATGGTGCTCCCCAATTTTGATGCTACGTTTATCGCCAATCTGATTTCTGCTATTCCCCATTGCCTTCGTATATGCTACGGTTTACTCTCAGTCGATATCCTGTTCTCATTAGACTCGTCATTCCGTTGAACATATCCCGTAATTCTTCTTCACTCTCAGTGAGGACAGCCGGCAAGAGTGGCCGAGAGGTTCTAGTGGCTACAGGGTGCACCATTTCTCGTAGACACGTTGGATAACCCGCTTTGAGACACCAAAAATAGGACAGCTCCTTTCTTTTTCGTTACACTTCATTGACACCTAGAGATGTCTGTTATCACCGAAACAATCGGTTTTCGGTTATATCGGCTTATTCCACGCCAGTTAAATCTGAGCTTTTAAACCGATCAAAAAAACACGGTTTCTGAAATAACCGGCTTAGTTCCTGTACTAAATATAGAAAACGAACGAAGATTGATAAATTTTGAGTCAGTTTCAAGATGCATATAATCGAAATAGGAAATTAAATAGATAAATAAAAGTCTGTCCACCGTTCACTCCTTTTCTCGGAAAGTGATAAATCGTTGTACATCACAAAAAAGGTCACTTGTATTCTTCTACTGATTTTAATTTTTTGAAATATTGATCAAAAATCATATTGTAATGGAGGACCGCACCGCTATTTGGGCATTACGAATAGTCCGTGGTGAACAGTGAAAAGTGAGGTTGAAAACCTCTATTTTTGTGTTTATATAACCCCTTTCTATGGCCTACAGGTAAATAAATGCATATTACGTAGACAAAGGAAGCAAATCAGCTACTCTCTATTTTTATCGTCAACTATGCATAAATTGTTAAAGTTGTTAAGTTTTCTCCTCATATAATGTCGCAAGTTTGCTGTGGGTCTTCCCGTATCTTTTGAAGCAAATTGAGCACTGTACTTGACTGCTATCACACTTCTTAAAGTCCGACGACGTCAGCGAGGAACTGCTATATAGACCAGACGGGGCCAGTCCTGCGCGCTGCATGTACAGCCGAGCCATCTAACAGGCCGTGCTACACGGTAACCGGTACATAACTGTTTCAGCAACGCTGTACTAATTCATAGACTATGTGTTTGTTGTTCGTTTCAGTAGGCATTGTTATTAAAATAGCACTTATCAATTTCCGATTTTCTGTTACAACGCAACATGTGAGAGAAATGGAAATTTTCCGCATAAAAATGACTTTTTTTTTTTAAAAAAAAAAGAAAGGTTTATTTAAAAACCAAAAATTTCAGCGCTGCTACTATGGCTGATAGTTCGCTTTCTTACTCGGTTATTAGCAAAAAATAAAAATAAAACATCTGTTATAACCGAGACCAAACAAATACCGAAAAATATCGGTTACTCAGAACTAAGATACCGGTATCGGTTTTTCCCAACCCTGTCATAACCTAAGTCAGCGGTGAAAGGTCACGTGACCGTATGCCACCAGTTCTAGACGACCAACAGCGCTCCAATGCGACGAATGTGCCGTTTCAGGGGGTGACTAATATTTTGGCCGGTGAACTGACGTATGCGGTCTTATGTCTCCTTCCAGGTGCTTAGTGTTGTCTGTTAATAATTGTTTCAGCTCGCTGGGTTGACGTGTAGATGTGGGGTGGCGTGTCTCGAGGCTCGACTGTTTACGCCCTCCTGGCCGGAGGCTCCAGCAAGGGGCGCGCGCGGCCCTCGGGCGCTCCCGTCCTGGCCGGGTCGATGGGCACCAAATGTCAAGGCTGCGAGAGCCCGGCCGCTACGCTCCGCTCCGCTCGGAAATTGAGCCAGTCTGGGCGCGGCGCGCCGTTCCTCTAAGAGGCGCCGTATCGGACGCGCAGCCTGCGCTACCACTCGGGAAATTAAGCCGTGCTGCGCCTCCAGTCTCCAGTAGCGCTGGACTTCTGGAGTTCAACAAGCGTCCGAGAGGCAGTAAATCAGATTTTTTGTTCTTCCGCAGCACCATCGTAACTTACGTCTCCGCAGCAGACTCAGGCAAGTCTGAGGACGCATCAGAATGCCGTGTGAACCGTCAGCTGGAAGCTGGCTTTGGCAGCAGGCTGGGTCACAAATATCAAAACTTTCACTCTGTAGCCGGCCGATGTGGCCGAGCGGTTGTGGGCGCTTCAGTCTGGAACAACGCGACCGCTACGGTCGCATGTTCGAATCCTGCCTCGGGCATGGATGTGTGCGATATCCTTTGGTTAGTTAGGCTCCAGCAGTTCTAAGTTCTAGGGGAGAGATGATCGATGCCCCATAGTGCTCAGAGCCATTTGAACCATTTTCACACTGTACGGCTTCCCCCGTTTCTCCTCACATTTCGCTTTAGCGGATGAAACTGACATATTTATTGCGAAACAAAACTTCCTACGTTCATACCACTACCCGACGTTAACCTGGGTTCTGAACACAAAGCCTTGCTACCCGACATTAACCTGGGCTCAGAACATAAAGCCTTGTTCAACAAAGCTGAAAGGCGACTCTCAACTTCAGCATATGCATGTATAAAATTATAAATAAAAGTTCCTTACGAACTTTGCTGTTGAGATATTAATGAGAAAAAATAGTAATTAAGTATCTGCATTCCAGCATCAAGCTACAACAGGGACAGAGTTAATTAAGCAAAAGCTAACAGGCACAGTTAAGTCTGATGTCTAAAATTATGTTGTTCGTAGTTATATGTAGCCGGAAAGTATACTGAATTTTGATGTCTTCATAACACCGAGTTCGGCGAGATGATGCCAGGCATTTAGCTAGCTGCTCTAATGTCGTTCGTCACTAAATTTTCCGCAATAAAGTTTGCGATGGGAGCAGATTCAGACATTTTTAAGGACTTAGGGAGATAAAAACTCATAGGATGCTTGAAATATATTTTATCAATAGTTTAGTCTCAGAAAATTCTGAGCCATCATTGCAGCTTTACGATCATTTGATAAGACGTCCTTCCAGCACGTCTTTGAAGCTACAGTGGTCGTTTCGCAAGTCAGTGGCGTTCTCTTTCTATACGTAGCTCTTCAGTTAGAGGCTTATATGAATAACACACACCAACAAAGAGAAGGTGAAAATAATGCTCGTTTATGGAGAATGTAAGGTACTAGAACAGTAATTGCATTACTTTTTCAAAATTGTAATACGTGTACAGTACTATAATACCTTTAAACGTCATGTCGTGTTCAGTAAAGGCGGCCTTTGTTTAAAAGCAGCATCATTATTACTTTTCTTTTATTGCGGTTAAAGGTAGACGTAATCCTACCCATTCAGAGGAACTTTGCAGATTATAATATCCTGACCAAAACCCACCTTCCCGACGGACGTCTTCGTTAGTGTGCTTTGTACTCACACAGACTTTCAACTGAAGATGATTGACTGAATGACAGATGTGCATATTCCATATATTCCATTTGTTTACTGTTAACATTTTTAATAGCATCATGTTTACGAGAATGGAACTCAGTTATTTCCAAATAAAAATATAGGAGCTGTTTAAAAAAACGTTCTGCTGGTCATATCTTTGTAAAGAACCAAGTTACAAGATGGGCATTCCTGCTAGTTAATGTTCGTCTTGTAGCTATATAATGCTTGAATGATACATTTCTTATTTTGCTTCTGGGAGAAATGTTATTTGGGGTTGTCACCGTGTAAGTAGGGATGGCGAACGGCCGACTTTGATTTATTGGGAGAATTTTAGGAGAATGTGGTTCACCTGTAAAGGAGACCAGGGATAGAACACTGATGTGGTTCGTTCTTTAGTACTGCTCGAGAGTCGGGAACCCCAACAGGTCGAAGCAGGTCACAAGCGAGATGCTATATTTGTTACCGTTAGGTTTCATCAATAAGCAAGTATTACGGAGATGTTTCGGAGGCTCAAATGGGAATTCCTGGAAGGAATGTGACTTCCTTTTCGAGGAACGCTACTGAGAAAATTGAGAGCAGAACAATTCTACAGCCGCCAACGTACATTTCGCGTAAGAACAACGAACATCTGGTAAGAGAAATTAAGGTTCACATGGACGCACATAAACAATCGTTTTTCCCTCGCTCTGTTTACCAGTCGAATAGTAAAGAAAAGGACTAGTAGCGGCTCAAAGTATTCTCCGTCATTCTCTCTACGGTGGTCTGCGGAGAATGTACGTAGACCTAGATAAATGGGATACCCTTTATGTCGAACAAACGGTACGTCTATTGGGTAAAGAGTTTCGGACAGAATTATTGGCATTGCGAAGTTTAATGTACGTGCGTGTGCTTGTGCTGCGTTGGTGCTGCAGTAGCCAGAGGCGGCGGATTTAGGCGCAAGGAAACTTGGTAGACGTGCCTACCCGCCGCCCCCCCCCCCCCCTCGACTTTCACACCCCTTCCCCATCAACCCACATCCACGGCACCGGGTCTCAGCTGTCCAACTCGCGCCAAGTTTGCAGCACAATTTCGTACTTCTGAAGCCACCGCTGAGCTCTTCTTTAAAACTTGTATACTGTTCAGCCTAGCATCAGTTTCGCGCGAAAATTGTCGCAACTTTCTGCATATCGGTGCACGACGCGGTGCCTTGACGAGCATCCCTCCTGTGCGCTGGAACAAGCTTGTTGTAAACTTCCATTAGTTATGAAAATAGACGTATCATTCGAGAGACCATGGGAAATGATCTTCGAATGTGGCTACCGTAACGGCTATACCACCAGTTTATCTCTATGGTGGGCAAGCGGTAGTGAAAGAAATATTGGTGTGACCTTCAGTCCACATGACCGTTAGTCTGTCCCGTCAAAGATCTTCATCCGTGCATTACTACTGAGACCTATGTACATTTCAACCTTCTTACTGTAGTCAAGTGGTAGTCTCCTTCTACAAGACTGAACCGTTCCCCACCCTACACCCCCCTCCCCACCAACACACACACACACACACAAACACACGCACACACAAGCACGCACGCGCTACCCTCCATTAGGAAACTGGCGTTTCCTTAATGCCTTAGGTCGTGTCGTATCAACCGATCCCTTCTTTTACTCGACATGTGCTATAAATTTGTTTCACAAATTTGATGATATATTTTCTCATTAGTCATCCGACGTATCCATCTAATCTTCAGCATTCTCTTGAAGCAAGACATTTCAAAATCTTCTTTCCACATTTCACACAAATACGTTCAGAAAAGTCTTCGTAACACTTACGTTTACATGCTAGTTCAACAAATTTCCTTTTACTGAAACACTTTCTTGCTATTGAAATCGTGCATTTTATGTTCTCTCTGCTTCAGCCATTGATAGTTACTTTTTCTGCCCAAATACAAAACTCATCTACCAATTTCAGTGCCTCATTTACGTCTCAGCATCTCCTAATTTAATTCGATTGCATTCCATTATCTTTGGTTTCTTATCCTATAAGCCATTTTCGAGGCATTTTTCATTCTGTACAACTGCCCTTTCTATCCTCTGAAAGAAATACACTGGCAAACCCCAAGCTTTTGAGATCTCCAGCCTAAATTTATCCAATTTCTCTTTTGTTCTCTTGACAGTTTTCTCAAGCTATAGATAATTCACTGAAGAGCCAAAGAAAATGGTACACCTGCCCAATATAGGGTTTCTTATCCTATAAGCCATTTTCGAGGCATTTTTCATTCTGTACAACTGCCCTTTCTATCCTCTGAAAGAAATACACTGGCAAACCCCAAGCTTTTGAGATCTCCAGCCTAAATTTATCCAATTTCTCTTTTGTTCTCTTGACAGTTTTCTCAACCTATAGATAATTCACTGAAGAGCCAAAGAAAATGGTACACCTGCCCAATATAGGGTAGGGCCCCCGCGAGAACGCAGAAGTGCCGCAGCACGACGTGGACTGGATTCGACTAATGTCTGAAGTAGCGCTGGAGGGAACCGAACCGTGAATCCTGTCCATAAATCCGAGGGAATGGAGAAGAATACGAGGCGATGGAGATCTCTTCTGAACAGCACGTTGCACAATGGACATGAATGGATGCAGGTGATGAGACAGGATGTTTACGTACGTGTCACCTATCATAGTCGTATCTAGACGTATCAGGGGTCCAAAATCACTCTAACTTCACACGCCCCTCACCATAACATAGCCACCAACAGCTTGAACAGTCCCCTTCTGACATGCAGAGTCCATGAATTCACGCGGTTGTCTCCATACCCGTACACGTCCATCATCCGCCCGATAAAATTTGAAACGAGACTCGTCCGACCAGGCAACATGTTTCCAGTCATCAACAGTCCAGTGTCGGGGTTCACGGGCCCACGCTAGGCGTAAAGCTTTGTGTCGTGCAGTCATCAAGGGTACACGAATGGGAGTTCGACTCCGAAAGCCCATATCGATGATATTTCGTTGAATGATTCGTACACTGACACTTGTTGATGGCCCACCACTGAAATCTGCAGAAATTTGCGGAAGGGTTGCACTTCTGCCACGTTGAACGATTCGCTTCTGTCGTCATTGGACCTGTTCGTACAGGACCGTTTTCCGGCCGCAGCGGTGTCAGAGATTTCATGTTTTACCGGATTCCTCAAATTCACGGTACACTCGTTAAATTGTCCTAAGGGAAAATCCCCACTTCATCGCTACCTCGGAGATGCTGTGTCCCATCGCTCGTGCACCAACTATAACACCACGTTGAAACTGACGTAAATCTTAGTAACCTGTCATTGTAGCACCAGCTACCGATCTAACAACTGCGCCAGACCCTTGTTGTCTCACACAGACGCTGCCGACCGCAGCGCTGTGTTCTGCCTGTTTAATACCTCTGTATTTGAATACGCATGCCTATACCAGTTATTTTGGCTCTTCAGTGTATTATATTACCCCTATATAATTGCTATTTCCGTTCCATGTCCTTCGGCTCTTATGGATGCCGCTTGGTTTCTGTGCAGTTGTAGATAACATTTAGCCCCTGTATTTTATCTCTGCAGTCTTCAAAATTTCAAAGAGGTTATTCAAGCCAACACAAACAAAAGCTTTCTTCTGAGAAGTCTTAAGAGTGAGTATTGCCTCGCGTGTTCTTAGATTTCTTCGGAAAACATCTTCTTCTACGTCGGCTCCTGCCTTTTTTTTCATTTTTCTGATCAGCAAATAATAAATAAATAAAGTAAATCGTTTATTTAAGGAAATTTTTTGGAGATACACCAGGAAGACGTTGGAGGTTAGTGGAACAATAGAAACGTTTCCGGATGTTTCCTTTATTTATCAATCAATTGTTAATGGAGCTTGATAAGATACGTAATTTATTTTGGTCCAGATATTATGATAGGTAGACGCTATTCCATGGGTGAGGCATCGGACAACAACACTACAAACTTTCAGGGTCTCGCAACACAGCGGACACCTTCTTTGTACATTCTGACAGACAAGTATTCGGCGCAATTAGTGGTCACAATAATGGAGTCTGCAGTGATGTAATAAGTGTTACCAAACGTGCTTTGAATAGACTTCGTATTCAGGCTCGAATCAAACGTAACCATCGCAGTTTTATCTACGAAAAACAAATTGAAAACAGGACATGGGCTGTGTTCCCAGTAATTACTAATAAAAAATAAGTTGACAGTTTGATAGTTGGTCGACCTCAAGGTAACTGAAGACAGAGCTCTGTGTTTGTTGAATATTTTTGGAGAAATAAATACGTCGTGGCTTACCTCTAGACGAGAGCGTCTAGAAGCCCCATTTAGGAAACTGCGACTACAAAATAATTTGGAAATTATATTCGTTGCACTACATTTTTTAATGTTTTTCTTGTAAAGACACCACAGCAGTGACCAGTTGATGTGATTTACGGGGTAAGGAACGGACTGGGCAGATTCATATTTGAACGCATTGCTATCAGTCCAGCGTCGTAACCGCCGGTTTAATTCATTTGGTAATTAGTATGACGTGACCTCGCGTGTAAGACAAGGGCATTCCACTTACAATGCGATAACGCCTAGTAAAGCAGTGCGGTGTTAAGACTAACCTCCTGGTGAAGAACAGCTTCATTTACTATTGTAAATACGCTGCTGCCTATTAAAATTGCAGCACCAGAAAGGAAGGAAATTAGAGATGTTAGTAATTGTGTGTATACAGCCTAGTAAGATGAATACATTATGAAATTTGTCGGAAATTTGGTAGTATACAGGAAGAACAATTTAATATACAAAGGTATGGCAGGAGCAACGGCTTAATTCGTCCGGGCAAAGATCATTCTATGCTGTTTCATATCTACGCCACGGCTGCTCATCAATCTTCGTGTATGGCGAGTGGTAGCGTGCCTATCACTCGGCAACATATGAGCAGATATATACATCTGGACATGCTGGCCAGGGCAATAGTCGAACAAATTCTGTGTCAATGTAGGTCTGAACAGCATGGGCAACATTCAGTCTTGCGTTATTTTGTAGAAACATAACGTCACATTGACCTCGGAGCTAGCGCACAGTCATCGGCCACATCGGGCCACAAGTGTGGAGCTTGCTGTCTGTATCACACGGAGGTTATGGTGTTTTAAAATCAATATCAACCCTGCCATCGCGGTAGCTGTTGGGCCCATATGTCGATGATGAACGTGATCGGGGAACCTTTGCAATCCACGAAGCCTTCAAACAGCTAAACGTGAAACGCGACGCTGTGCGCACAACCGGAACTCGTGTAAAAAGACGACGTTACGCCACTCCAGTATCCATTGTTGTCGTTGGGCGCACCACCGTCGGCGCAGCCTCTCTCTTCTGATTATCAAGGGAAACCGCAGCCGTGCTGACAGTCCGTGGTGCTTCAGGTGTCACCGTACTATCCATGTGGGTAATCGCATTGCTAGAAATGCGCCCTTTTCCTGACTCAGTGTAGATGAAGTGGCTGTACTATCCCATACGGCTGAGCGAGCAGTATGTCCGTCCTTTCGGATGGTAGGGACCACTGAGACCGCGCATCGCGATGTGCATGGTCCTAGTGAACCTGTCGATTTCACATTCGCATAACAGTCTTGGGGTCCTGACCGACACAAGCAGCAATATCACGGAAAGGTAAACCACAGTCACAGTACCAGTCGCTGACGATCCTGCTACTTTCGAATTCCGAATCGTCCTATAAGACGTTTCTCCTTCTTACCCAATGCATGACGCGGTGTTCTCACAAACAATCAAAGTTCAAAAGCGATTTACTAACGAAAAACGCCTTGCGTAATCTTTGATCACACCAAGAGTCCAGATGACATTACTCCTATCTACGTACTTCGTGCAGCTCTGCTGAAATTGTAATCGTTTGCATATCCAAGTATGTCAAATTGATATTAGTTGCTTGACATATTCATAGTGTTGCAATTTAATGGTCAATAAACTATTATCAGAGTGACTACATCCGACAACGTCTTATCATGTGATATCAAATGAACTCGGTTAAAAACATTAAGGATTAGTATACGTTTCCTGAGAGAGTGGAGTATGGAGCCTTGTAGTCGGCAGATTTGTCAGCGTGAGACTGATGTTTCAAAATCTCATTTGATAGCGGTGGGCGTGATGCCATGCCACTAACTGTCACCCACACCAGGTGTGAAATGAGTTATGCAAGTTTCACTACACGTGAGACCGCATTTCCTAAAACCTCCTAGTTGTTCCATAAATTCTAGGACGGACGATAAGAGATTAACAACCTGCCGATTGCGGAACGATAAGGGTGAATATCGGAATGGTTATCTCTGCTAACCTAAGAAAATCGCGGTAAGATAGGTCACTTGGGCTACCTCCACTAAACTAAGTCACCCGACCGGCACATCCCCCTAGGAGCAATTTTAGTGGTAAAGATAGGTCAATTTGCGTATCTATACTAAGCTAAGAAAATTGTGTGAAAGAAAGGTTACCTCCACTAACCTAAATCACCCGACCACCACTTCCTCCTAGGGATTCGTGGGAAAAGGACTCAGCCTGCACAGGGGTGCTGGAGGGAGGAAGGCGTGTACTTTATTTACTTTGGGACAATTTATTTAGGGATAGAATAGATTTACCACAGTGATACAGAACACACACTCTGACATACCACACAACATACACACCCGCAAAATACTCCTAAATAACTCATGTATAATGCTCTAACCATATGCTTGATAATTGTAAAGTGACAAAATAACGCATTGCAGAGATTACAGACATGTAAACCACTCATAAATAATGCAATACATTTACGCCCAGAGAGCCGACAAATCGTAAATTGCCAAAATAATAATCCATCTAAAAGACTCTGCAAGCATGCTTGTTAATCATCAGTTGTCTAAATCATGCAGCAGTCCTTATTTAAACAATTAGAGACAGCACCACCATCCAGTGTGTTGGCCAGGAGGTCCGCACTCCAACTCATCTAGTACACAGTACCACCATCAGAAGGTGATGATGTCCATGCTATGATGTAATCCAAGATGACAGCCACGCCGTCAGCTGATGACGCAAGTACCACTATCCAAGATGGCGGCAAACAGTGTGTTCACCATGAGGTCTGGACCTAGTACTCAGCACCACCACCAGAGAGCGCTGTTGTCTGTTCTGTGACATAATCCAGGATGGTGCAAGAAAATGCTGGGAAAAGGACTCTGCCTGTGCTGGAAATGATTTTTATTGTGCAGGCAGTCTCTCCACCACAGGATATAGAGTCCAACTGACATAGTACACAGTACTGCCACCAGAGGGAGCTCTCATCCCTCCTGTGACATAATTTTAGATGGTGGTCTGGAGGGGGAAAATGGTACTAAAATTACATAGCCTGCACTGTGCTGCTGAGGAGAGTGAGGAAGGAGTGTGCTGTATTTATTTTGGAACAATTTATTTAGGGATGGAGTATATTTATCTCACTGACGCAAAACACTCGCCCTGATGTACTTAGGGTCATAATACACAGTCTGCAGACATGTAAAGTACTTTTAAATAATGCTCTCCAGACATGGAAACAACTCAAAATTTACCAAAATAATTTCAGCACTGCCATGCAAACTGCTTCTAAATAATGCAGTACGTTGATGATCCAGCACAAAACCGTAAACTGTCCAAATAACACATAGCACAGCCCAGACCTGCTCACAAAATAATGTAAAAGGCACGCAATCCACATCTGCAAGCACCACCCCCCACACCCTGTCCACTGTACCGCATAGGAGGTTAGCGGCAGCCGACGTGAAGTGACATGGCCGTCAGCCATCAAACCACACATAGACATCCGTTAGGGTTCTGCACACATGAGATGGTGGGATCACTTTCATACTTGACAGCTGAAAAATTCCTCTCGAGATATGTATTCACCTAGGCACTGCTGACGCTGCGAGGTGCCGGGGCAAGCAGTGTATTTAACACTAAATTCTAGAAGCTACATATGTAAATGATGCTCTAAGCCCCCCCCCTTTTCTAACTCCGACTTTTGCTGTTGCACAATGATTAAAAATATACGCGAACTGACTGTAATCAACCCTGCAAGTGGAGTAGAAAAGAGTTTGGCACCTGCAATAATTTAATTTGATCAATAAGTTAAATAAAGGAAGGTTTCATAAACGTAGTGAGAAATGATGGGTTGCTCTACCGATTAACAGAATGAAAGTTCAGTCCAAAATAACAATATGATTTATTACGACTAAGCACAAAATAATAAACAAAAACACATGAATTCTAATTTATGATACATTAAATTGGCTCAAATTGGAAACACAAACAAACGCTGTGAAGGTGAAGTTGTCCCTAAACTAGATCGTGAGGTTTAAGACGAAGTGGTATGTGGAGCCAATTCCTTGCCACTCAAATCTCAAGACACACAGCTAACCCAACAGTAATTGCTGCTACTCAAGACAGAACAAAGAAAAGGATGAACAGGCGCGCTCTGCTGAGCTCTGATTATCACCTAGGAAAATCCCTATCTGCCGGTGCTGCGGACATACATTACCAAACTGTCTTCTTAACTGCCCGAAACACGATCTGGCGTCCCGCAGGCGAGGGCTGGTTGCTTCGACGTCCTCGACCGAAAGGCGACTGCCGACTACCCAGAGCACCCGTACAGGCCGAACACACAACATTCCCACCCCCACGACAGTGGCCGTGGTTAAACGTTCCAATCAGCAACTCGAAAACCGGCGGAAATTCCACTCCATTGCCGGAGCACTACCATTCCACCAATGGAGATTCTTGGCGCCAATTTCTGTGCTGATTTTGCTACGTCACGGCGCTATGCCCTGAGCAAACCAATCACCGTTACTATTTTGCAGAAAGTGCGGGAATTTTCCCGCCACAACTGCCTGGGTACACAAGTCATTCCCACGCCTCGCTGGTAGCCCACCAGAAAGTGTTTTCGCTAAGTTTCTCCGAAGTAACGGAACCTCTAGCCCAGCCGCTACTTCACACCCCAGCGGGCGTGTCTCTTGACAATGTCGGCGTCTGCAAAGCATTCACTCGACTGCCTCACACACGTCGGCTTAACCCGCCTGTCACCGGACCACCCGGGTGACGAGAGACGCTGCGTGGGAAGTCCGCGTGTGAAGGAATAGCAACTTCCCACCGCATGCAATTAGAGAGGAGAATCGTAAGATAGAAATATGAGAGGGGGCTCATGCCACCTCTCATTGCCCCTACGCCATTTTAGATTGTAATTGGTGAGCGGTTGGCTCACTTAGGAGCAAGGTAGTGAGTCAATCGCCCAAGAACAATCTTAAAAACTGACTCCACATGCCGCACTCTATAAAAAAAATCACTGCAACTGAAAAATGCAGCTCATAGAGGGAGGATTATTTATGATGTAGCCAACTTCACCTTCTTTTATATGGAACACTAACACTCACATCACACATCCATACCCAGGGAGCCCCTTCCAAACACCGATTCACACAGACATTCACGCTCTAAATATGGCCCGGGCATGTGAGCCAAATATGGAGCAGTTTATTCTTTACAATCAGAGTTGGAGTGCTCCGCAATTAAATGCCCAAAATTTTACAACAATTTGAATCATGAAACTAACCTGACCTCACTCACACATGATAATATTTAAGTTAACAATCTCTTTTTGGAGCTTTCAGAATCTAGTTACAACCTCCGATTCATTCTGTCTCCCTGCAGCAAGAATAACCTTTACAAAATGTTCCCTGAACTGATGGTCCATTCACAATGGCAGTGGTGGTATCTGCTTCAGTTTATGGGGACTTCAGGCACACTGTTTGCATACACACAACAATAAATACAAAATACAAAAAAAAACATGATGTGGAGAACAATACAGTAATTTGTAATAAGAATTACAGTGTAAAACACAAACACATACAAGGTATAACATACATTACAAAAACAACATTAGAGAAAGAAATTTAAAAAGAAAACAAGGTTCATGGGGCATCAAGTTGTGCGTGCACATTGCACAAAGTTCACGACTGTGCTGAGAATGAGGCACTAAATCACATTGTTAGAAATATTCGAAGCACTTCACAAATTCGACAGTACTGACATCTCATAGGGCTAAACGACGGGTGTTGTTGCTACGTTGTTGCAACGGCAATAGGGTAGGAAGACACAGTGATAGGCTCTCCTCACGTCGATTAATTGTCTCTGAGGTCTATTTGTTGGGATACATCACTAGTCTAGGTCTCTTCTCTCGCTGGACAGTACTTTACGTTTCAATATTGCAGTTCGACGAGGGATGATGGCACGTGGAGTGACTCCACAAGTGTGTGAGGTCATCCATACAGGATCGAACTAGGAGTGACGATTGCTAAAACTGCTCTCTAAAAGAGAGGAGAAGTTAGAAATGAGACCATACATTTGTTAGTGTGGCACGATACTGCTTTGTGTATGCAGATCGGCCAATGCTAGTGAGTTGTAAAAACCCAAACAGGTGAGTATATAACGTCCCTTTCTGTCCTGAGGCACATGGGGCGCAGGTTCTGACACGATATGTGATCTTCCTTGTGTACTCACAACAACGTGGTCTGCCGCAGGGAATCCCTCCAAACGGCTGCCGCGTCTGGAGAGCTAGCAGGCTGTCGCATGTGGGTCGCGTGTCAGTGTCAACGGCCAGCCTCACTTTCGCTTGTGGCCCGGCGAGGACCCCGCGTAATCCCTCAGGTACACGGCCCGGTGACTGTCAGCTTGCAGGACCGGACGCTCGCCCTCTAGCAGGTAGCCGAAGACCTCTTGTTTTTGCGCTGGCTGGCCTCTGTATTGCCACGATACCCGTCATCTGCACAGTTCTGACAAAAATCTTAAGCCTAACTTTTTCCCATGACCTTCTATGTTATAATAAATTTACATAATGACACATTGATGGTCTGTCATTTCAGACACTCTTATTTTACTTTTATAGTTATTTATCTGTAGCTATCATTATAACATCTAATCTAGACATGGAAATAATTTATTTTGATATATGTGTAGAGACCGATCTCAGTATTGTACATGGTGTGTGATAACTGATGCTATGTAACGGATGAACAACTAAATGTGCGGGCCCGCACCAATATTACTATTACTTATATAGATCGACAGTAGACATGCTCAAGAATTAACTACCATATGCCAACGATCTACATTCTATGTCTTCGGAATAAATTATGTTATTATGCAGGCTGAAGTTTTACTGTGCTATAAGGAACATTCAACTATGCTACTTTCGCTCGCCCGTCGTCCCTCCATCTCGGGTCTGTGGTTTGGTGACCTGAAAAATAGCATCTCAACAGGCGCGCGCCACGCTTGTGGTAGAAAACCCCCACAATAATAATCTAGTTATTGTTAAATCCTACCGTTTAACTTATCCTAGTATATCGTACTTTCCCTTTTATTTATTTATTTAATTTATTTATTTATTTTTTTTTGTTTACCTTATACAATACTCTTACATAATTCCTGTTACGCTGAGATGTCTCGCTGCTCGCCGCTATTGACGACAGTGATGTGCGCGCCGTACGACATGGCCTCCGAGTTCTCACTACGCCTCACTGAAACTCCAGAGACTGGGTTAGCCATGGCTATACACGACAATAAATTTATAGTTGCAACTTCTTTTTTTTTATGTTATGCAGTCTTCGCGATCAAAGCACACCTCTCCAGAGGCAATGTAATATGACCAAGCCAGGACTGGTTCCTGTTGCGGATTCAGTCGCCCAACAGACGCCAGCTACAGAGTATGTCACGAATCTCCAAGTATAATTCCTTGGTTATTCATCTGTGACAGTCACGAGCAACACGCTAAATCGCCAACCTGCACATTGGCATGGTAGGCTTTATGCCCGCATTTCTATCGTCTAGGGCACCATTGGCGTCAAACGCTCACAGGTTCACCCCGACTTGCAAGACAACGATGCTGGCGCAGCTCTGCAAAAACTATACTGCCCATATTCATCCTCTAAATCACGCAATATACCACAATCTTGCAGTGCACTGACGCGTGCCTGCAAGCATTGGTATGAACGACTCACGATCTGGTTGTGGCCGCTATGGAGCGTATCACGACTTCTCAGAACGCTTCTAAGAGCACGTTCTTGTATGCGCCCGTTTGTGCGACATCTCGTCACTCATCCTTGTCCCTTAACATGGACATCAGATAGGAAAGGACAAAAACATTGCTCATGGAAAGGTAGTGTCTCTTATCGCAACGACAGAGGAGATCCCGAACATAGACAAAAAAAAGTTAACAGCAGAAAATTCTTATGCGAGAAAACGCAGCGTGTTAATACTTTAACAATCTTAATCTATTAATGCAACGATTATTGTTCCCCGAAGAAAGGTTCATATATTTGCCTATTCTACTATGTACACCACTTAAACTACTATTATTCCATGAACTTCTTTGTGTGAGAGATGTGGTGGAGTCCTATGGACTAGCGCCAATCCCTTGTCAGACTCCCCCTCCTCTGACGTGCCTTAGGATTTGCAGGTCTAATTTCAATCTCCTGGTCCTCCTGTGGTCCTTGATTTCGCTCTCTCCAGTTACGGTCGCTTCGCCGTTCGTTATTCTTCCTGTCCCAGATTCCTTGTCTAGATTGACCCTGTTCCCTGACGTTCTGGTTTCCGTGTCTCTGGTTTCCATAATCTTGAATTGCGTAACCTTGATTTCCGTAACCCTGGTTTCCTAACTGACGAGCGCGATTATGCGATCTGTTGTCGTCTGCCCTTGCTGGCCCGTGGTATTTGTTATTTTGCGCCTTATTCCTGTCCTTTGCGTCTTGTTTATCGAAGACTACTTCGAGTTCGCGCAATAGACTCTTGAATGCTTCTATGTCAGATCCACACTTGCCGACAAGTGTCTGTTGATACCTAACAGGCAATTTGGAAAAACAAAATTTGATGATTTCTCCCTTGCTATATGGACTATCTAAAAACTGATTCTTCTTGAGTAAATCATCAAAAAATTTGGTTGCGCTCTTATGCCCGGACACTTCCAGTTCAAGACAAAATATTATTTCGTCTTTAATCCTGTCTTGCGCTTCCTTTGACCAGTAGATCCCCAGGAACGCATCAACAAATTCCTGATAAGTCTGACACGTCGCTGCCACACCCCGCATCTTTTCCGCGGCTTGGCCTTCGATGTGTCCACACATGAATTCTAATTTTGCCAGGGTTGGCCATGATGACGGTAATGAATTTGAAAACTGCATCACCCAGCTCTTGGGATGCATCGACCCTCCATTATCTTTGAACTTTTGGAATTTTAGTATCGACAGGAAGTGATTGTGATCAAAATCCTGTCCGATCCTCGCACTGGTGTTGTCACTCGTTTCCGATACTTGCACGTCTGCTGAGTGTCCTGATCTATCTTGCTGATAACTGTGATGTGCTACCTCCGTATCACAGTGGCAGTGGCACTCAGAATTCACTTTCCTAAGTGGGCTACAATTATTGGAGCTATTACCAGGTGTTTCTGCTTGTGCATTGTTCGTTCCGCACGCTGTCACTGGGCTAGAGCACGGCGGGCTTTTCCTCGGAGACACAATCCTGTGTACTCCATCATTGGTATCCGAACGCGCAGTGCTCGTGTGCCCGTTTCGCTCTAGTTTCGCTATCCGACTCTCTACTTCTTTCATTCGTTTCGTGATGTTCGTAACCGCAATATTACCTTGAGTCTTTAAGGCCGCTAGGGATTGTGAGTGGACTTGTGTCGCACGTCGCAAGCGCTCTGCGAGTTGAGAAGTTACTCTTGCGATTTTCATTGCCCCTGTTGCTGCAGTTTTGGCTAGGCCTGCTACTTTTTGTGCTACCATTGACATTTGTTTTGCTTCTCCACATTCTTTCTTTATTGTTCATAATTCCCCACGAATTTCCCCTATATGCGAAATTATTGCCTCCGTGTCCTTCTTACGCTGTTCGTCAGCTTCTTCTTTCTCCTTCTTACGTTGTTTCTCAGCTTCTTCCTTCTCCTTCTTACGTTGTTTCTCATCTTCTTCCTTCTCCTTCTTACATTGTTTCTCATCTTCTTCCTTCTCCTTCTTACGTTGTTCATCAGCTTCTTCTTTCATTGATCGTAGGAAGCTCAGTATTGGGTTTACGTCATCTTCTTGATCCTCTTCAAACATGGGCGATGTAACTCTGGACACCTGGGCGCTAGAGCTCTGACGTGACCGAGCTGGCCTCTGTCTGCACTCGTTCGTCTGACTATAAACTTCTGCTACCGTCTCGACCTGTGTGCCTGTCTCTGTTCCATCCTCCAATTCACTATCATAATCATGGCCGCGACGTTGCTCTAAGATCGCGTCCAAATCACCTTCCTCATCAATGACCCTGTCGTCCTGTGCTGCTAAAAATGTGCCCATCTCATCTCTGAACCTATCCTCGTCAGTAACCTGCCTCTTATCCATTATGCTATTCTCTTTTGTTTTAGTTTCGCTCGCTAATAGTCGTGCCTTACTTCTCGTGATCATTCATGAAAAAACAAATTTATCTAAAATATACAGTAAAAATTATCTACTCACTGTAGTTTTACACATAGACATAAAATTTCAACAACGCTGTTCCACCGCTGTAATTAACAACACAATTTGATGTGGTACAGAAACCGCACACAAATCCGACAAAGTGCGATGTGGTACGGACACCACATCAACGAAACACAAAAAAAAAACAATGAACAAAAAAAATATATACACTGAAAACAAAAACTGTAATCATGCGCCGCTACTTAAAACTAAACGCGGAACTACCAGAAAAAAACAAGTTGGGTATTAATCATTAAAAAAGTAGAGGAAAAAAAATTGAATGTTACTACTAAGAATCCTGTTTGCTTATCAGAGATTCACAGGAAAGATCCGAGGCCAAGGGTCGCCATTTTATGCGAGGTGCCGGGGCAAGCAGTGTATTTAACACTAAATTCTAGAAGCTACATATGTAAATGATGCTCTAAGCCCCCCCCCCTTTTCTAACTCCGACTTTTGCTGTTGCACAATGATTAAAAATATACGCGAACTGACTGTAATCAACCCTGCAAGTGGAGTAGAAAAGAGTTTGGCACCTGCAATAATTTAATTTGATCAATAAGTTAAATAAAGGAAGGTTTCATAAACGTAGTGAGAAATGATGGGTTGCTCTACCGATTAACAGAATGAAAGTTCAGTCCAAAATAACAATATGATTTATTACGACTAAGCACAAAATAATAAACAAAAACACATGAATTCTAATTTATGATACATTAAATTGGCTCAAATTGGAAACACAAACAAACGCTGTGAAGGTGAAGTTGTCCCTAAACTAGATCGTGAGGTTTAAGACGAAGTGGTATGTGGAGCCAATTCCTTGCCACTCAAATCTCAAGACACACAGCTAACCCAACAGTAATTGCTGCTACTCAAGACAGAACAAAGTTAGAAAAGGATGAACAGGCGCGCTCTGCTGAGCTCTGATTATCACCTAGGAAAATCCCTATCTGCCGGTGCTGCGGACATACATTACCAAACTGTCTTCTTAACTGCCCGAAACACGATCTGGCGTCCCGCAGGCGAGGGCTGGTTGCTTCGACGTCCTCGACCGAAAGGCGACTGCCGACTACCCAGAGCACCCGTACAGGCCGAACACACAACATTCCCGCCCCCACGACAGTGGCCGTGGTTAAACGTTCCAATCAGCAACTCGAAAACCAGCGGAAATTCCACTCCATTGCCGGAGCACTACCATTCCACCAATGGAGATTCTTGGCGCCAATTTCTGTGCTGATTTTGCTACGTCACGGCGCTATGCCCTGAGCAAACCAATCACCGTTACTATTTTGCAGAAAGTGCGGGAATTTTCCCGCCACAACTGCCTGGGTACACAAGTTATTCCCACGCCTCGCTGGTAGCCCGCCAGAAAGTGTTTTCGCTAAGTTTCTCCGAAGTAACGGAACCTCTAGCCCAGCCACTACTTCACACCCCAGCGGGCGTGTCTCTTGACAATGTCGGCGTCTGCAAAGCATTCACTCGACTGCCTCACACACGTCGGCTTAACCCGCCTGTCACCGGACCACCCGGGTGACGAGAGACGCTGCGTGGGAAGTCCGCGTGTGAAGGAATAGCAACTTCCCACCGCATGCAATTAGAGAGGAGAATCGTAAGATAGAAATATGAGAGGGGGCTCATGCCACCTCTCAACGCAACCGGGCGAGTGAGCAGATATTTCAGTGGCGAACAAGCCATCACAGCCGTGAGCCGCTACTGGACGCAGGTGAAAGTTGTTTCTATTTTCGAGTATACAGTGAATGTTATACTGACGCCACAGAAATACAAGGCCCACTCACGAAAGTCTCATGTGCAAGGCACATCTGGGCAGCATGTTTCTTTACCATTTATGACAGAGTAGCACAGGGCACATTGTTCCTAGAGCGACATGAGACTTGTCTATCCCTGCTTATCTGCCTGGCGTGACTGACACAACTCCGCAAAGTGTGCGCACATAGCTACATATCGTTGCAAGAGCACCTAACAAGGTTCTCAATCTTATACTGATGTCACATGACTATGTAAAAAATACGAAATGAGCCGACCTCATGGAAACTGTATAGTGTCCCAGAAATAGTTAACGCTCGCATTCTTTATGACTCAGCTTGTATGCATGCAAATTCTAGCCCTAACAGAACCTCCTTACAAACATAACGCAGAATAACGTCTAATGCAGTATTCCTCACGGACCTGACTTGCTACCCAGTCCATCACATGTTCCCCTTCCTGCTTTCAACACACAAAAAGACTCTTACTCAATTACACTGCCCCCCCCCCCCCCACTGAGGTCTAGAGCTTCAATATTAGATCGTGAAACCGATCTTCAACCCAGCAATATATCACCACACACCAAATCAATGTAGTAAACATACAAATCACATCCTCCACAATACAAAATCATCCCTTTTACATCAGAAAGCTGTCAGTGGATCGAGGTCACTCTCAAACCTGTTGTGCAAAGACTGGCTACTCATCCCCCCCCCACCCCCCCCCCCACCCCCGGTACAAACTTGTTACTGTTTCTGGTCCGGACCTGCCTGCTCGCTCGCATTTCTACAACCATCTCCAGACTCTTAGAATGGCATATCTAATTTCACATGGCTCACACTCGGCAGCATCCTACCGATCACTCACGCAATGTAATTTTGAAGATATAGACTGGGAATTATTTCTTTACAAAATCCAAAACCTTAGCTCGATGGAGTGTGCTGTGGACCATTCAGTAAATAGAAACAAACAACTGAAAAATTATATCTCCAACCCACCGATCTCGGTGAAGTAATAGATTCGAAATCATCCCTATAGTTTACATGGTCGACTAACGTGTTTCTCAAGTCTAGAGAACTGGCGAACTTTTCTTTCACATGCTAGATTCACACCCCACAATCGATGTTCTCTTAACTAAATAAAGTCGCGAAATGTGCAGAAGCAGTCAAACGAACAATTTACAAATCATTCATCCTAAGAAATCGGTCACATATATATTTCATCCCCGTACTTACAACTAAATGTTATGACCGCAGTCTCAGTTGAATGACATTCGACAATGAGCGAAGTATCGGAAATACACTCTGTTGACGGCTATGGCTCTGCAAATATGAGTACCATTCTTATGACTTGACATACTCTTCCCTTTGCTATCACAGTAATAGACGACAAACCACACCTTCCTTATCAGTGGACATAGTCATTTCCTTTGCATATGTAGGAACACAAACATACACTTTATAAGCCTGCTGCTCAAAGTGAACCTATCATACACCCCTTACTACTAAATATAATACTTCACCAATCACTGATTACCTATGATACAAAATGATACTGAGAGAAAATCAGCGATGGTTGGACATGTCTACTAAGCCTTTCTTATGCGTGATACCACTGTGTCTTAGAAAGACAGCCATAATCGTCTCATATGTTAAACCCAATCACAACAACTACTGTATGTTACTGTGACAAGCGGTCTTGATTCTACATGTGCACACAAGTATCCATGTTCAAAGCTATATTTGCTTTATAAATCCACACGTGGGATTTCCAGACAAATACCGAGACAGTGATCGCTTTACTAAACGCCATATGTTTAAAAACTCGATCCCAACAACTGCTGTGTGTTACTGTCACAAGCGGTCTTGGTGCTATAGATGCATACAAGTATCAATGTTAAAAGCTATAACCGCTTTACAAATCAGGGTATGACATTACCTCTGAATGAGGTGCCTTTTTGCCCAGACAAATACCATGACCCCATTTCTACAGCTTTCCGCATGTGAGCATTCCAATTTAAGTTGGAACTGAGTAGATGTCGGAGAAAGACATGTCCACCACATTCTGGAACCCATGCAATAACAGAATGGTCTGAGTTAGTGCAACAGAAGTGTTTTTTGATCATTCGTTGGAAATGCATGCAATGTGCTACGTCTCCAAACTAGATACAGATACTACTGTCCGAAGCAGATTTGCGTCCATTGAAATCAATCAGCCAAACATGCTATCATCGTTACTCTGTATCCCCCCCCTCCCCCCCAACAGACAAAAATTACGAATTATAAAAACTCCACTAACTTAATCCGATATAGAAGCTGGTGCCTTGACACTCATATGCTTTGCAGTCCAGCACTGAGAAAGAGATTTCGCAATGGTCCCCAGAATAGCATTCCTAACGGGTCACCCAACGTGTCATCGAATTTACCTGTCAAACAGCTGCTGCTGCCTTTGTGGGACAATCATATTAAATATACAGCTTTTGATCCATTGCAGACTTCAGTTAGACAGTTACAACACAGGGAAACTAGAAGAGTTTGCCTGCGTTGTGGAGAGTTTCCAAATTAATGTGTGAAAGTGATTCCAACTCATCTGTCACAGTGATGGAATAAATGATGGCTCTGCATTCCCTTTCGACAGATTCCTCATGTTACACCCATGTACGCGATCACTGTTTCGCTGCTAGCAACCACCAGAAATTCTCACCCATCCACAAAACTCATCCCCAACTCAAACCAACGTTGTCAATCAATCGTTATGTGGTAACCAACAGCATGCCAATGCATGGATGGGATGGAAAAGACACCACCGATGAACTGTAATGATAAGCAACACAGTTGATAGTGTAAAGAATTTTAGCAATTTTACAGTAACTTCAACACCAGCCAATGATGTGACAGCATGGTTCCCCAGCTTCAGTATTATAGCTTAACCGCCCCTTCTCTACTTTGCGAGTATCATGTAGATAGATGACTGATCAGTACGTCCATTCAGTTTTAATTCTCGAACACAAAAATCATCAAAGTATACCAGACAATGCTCTACATATTTCTATCACCTCGAGCATAGTGCTTAATTTACGATCTAGCTCTCTGCGTATGAGAGTCGCAGAGTATTCTCCCTGTCTTACGGTAAAATTTGAGGATGAAAGACCCTCCACATACTGTCATTGACCAACCCGACCTGCAGCACCGTTATCGAATTAATCTGCAACCGATCAGAAAAAGACTACTACACTCCACGTCTCATGAATGAAAGCAGATTTCCGAGTCCTAACCCATCCAAGTGCAAGAGATTTCTCGAAATGCCCCCAAGTCGAGTTGCATAGCACTCCTTATCGATGTATAGTAACAGATTTCAAAGAGAGAGCAGACAGTTAAGAATGACAAGGAACGAATGATTTTTATGCGTGATGGAGCTCCAGACGGATGGAGTTCCGCGCATTTTTACGTAAATCAACAAAGCTATCAACTCTAAAGTATTGTTCTAGTGTCTAGGATCGACACCTGGTAGGTATTGGTAAGAGAGAAGATAGACACACGCACTCGTAAGGCTACATTGTTCTACACTTAAAACGGGCTATAATGTTAGATTGCCTGCATTTCCAACCTATCAGTCGTATGGAATGTAGCGCTATTAATATTCCAATGTGAGAAATATATTTCAAGTGCATGACACACATCCTTCTTCCCAGTTTCTCTATGATAAACAATGTTATCGAACTGTAAAACGAGAAAAATTCTACCGTAAAACATTTTCTCTGCGTGATACAAGCACAATGTAGCTTTCCGGAGACGTATAGTCTCCACCCATCACATCCGATCATGGTTCAGAAATTATGCAGTGCCTGCATTAGGCCTATATAAAATGATCGGTAGTAGGGGTGGATACCTCCTACATGGAAACAGATGAACTCATAGCAGCAGCGTCCGACATGTGAAAATTACAAGTCATTGTATCACTAACTCTGCAAACAGAACATTTGTCAGGCAAATGTGTGCACAGGGATTGCAGCGCCTCACAAGCACCTATCGCTAACATAGTTATGACGCTGAAGAAGATGTAACAGGGAGGATGGAATACATCGCATAAATCAAAGTTTGTTTAGCGGAATGTGTCAAGTTTCATCACACATGAGATGGAAGTCCTCTGATGATCGACAGGTTTACAGTTAATGATCGCAGGAAGACAGTGCTTTAATCCACATACAAAACACGTGGCTGTATACGAGTCGAACGCAGGCTATTTCATGCGAATTATGCATCTGGACAGAACAGTGGAAAAAATTGACATGCAGCAACTTCTCATACTCTAGAATGCACCAGTCAACCATTAAATCGTACCTCGTTACAGCTCCATCTCAATCGATCAACCCGTCCACTCTCAGTTATCCTTTAACGCAGATACAAGAAAGTTTAGAGGTGAATGGTTCTCTGTCTTCCTGAAAAGCATCAAATAAAGTAGTCAACTCGCGTGTATCTCTGGTACTACAATAGACATACAGTATAATGCCGCCTCGACAGAAAAAAATTGACTGCGTCCCTCATTCTCTTCGTTTTGATGCCGACGTTTTCTTGGATTCCTCTTGTTGCTGCTTACTTGTTCCCATGTAGAAACTGTTCGGCGCGAACCAAACGATACGCAAGTACTTCCTCAATTTCCCCGCATTTGGTCAATTTATACCTATTTGCTCGTCATTTTTCGCAATTCTATCGATTGTATGTCGGATCTATCCATGTGATCGTGTTCTGTGTTCCAAAATTGCTTGTAAATGTAGCACAGCTGCCAACACCTAGCCCAAATGCACTGATCAGGAGCCATAATATAGCACTGTACTCGACTGTATCCACTCACCTCCATATTTGGAGAGCTTTCGCTCTGTTGTCTTTATGTCTTTGTATATGCATGCCTCGTGGACGGCTCCCAGGACCCAGTGCCCTCCGCTGGTGGATCAAACTTTGAATACAGAAAACTTGTCCAGATGTAATGCGTGGTTGGCCCACCCACGAACCCTATCACAGATGTGACGTATGTTGGATCTGCCTCCGAACATAGGTCCGGATATATAGTCCGCGGCAGATCCACAATCAAACGCTATCTCGGGTGTGGTATATTGTGGATCTGCATCCCAACACCACTTTGTACATTGAGCATGGCGGATCCGCAATATGTCGAGCATGGGATAGGGTTTGAAGGTGGATCTGCCACGCGCAATTTAACACTGAATGGACGTACTGATCAGTCATCTATCTACATGATACTCGCAAAGTAGAGAAGGGGCAGTTAAGCTATGATACTGAAGGTGAGGAACCATGCTGTCACACCATTGGCTGGTGTTGATGTTACTGTAAAATTGCTAAAATTGTTCGCAGTATCAACTGTGTTGCTTATTATTACAGTACATCGGCGGTGTCTTTTTCCATCCCATCCATGCAGTGGTGTGCTGTTGGTTACCACATATTGATTGATTGACAATGCTTGTTTGAGTTGGGGGATGAGTTTTGTGAATGGCTAGCAATTTCTGGGGGTTGCTAGCAGCGAAACAGTGATCACGTACATGGATGTAATAGGAGGAATCAGTCAAAAGGGGACGCAGAGTCATCATCTATTACATCACTGTGACAGATGAGTTTAAATGTAGAGGTCGTCAATCACTTTCAGACATCAGTTTGGAAACTCTCCACAACACAGCCAAACTCTTCTAGTTTCCCTGTGTTGTAACTAACTGACCTCTGCAATGGATCATAAGCTGTATATTTAATGGGATCGTCCTGCATAGCCAGCAGCAGTTGACAGGTAAATTCGATGATGGACGGGGTGATCCGTTAGGAATGCTATTCTGGGGAGCATTAAGAAATATCTTTCTCCGCACTGAACTGCACTGCAGCTATGCATCATTGGCTCTGCATCAGTGACTAGGTGATTTCTATATCGGATGAAGGTAGTCGAGTTTTTATAGTTCATAATTTTTCTCTGTTGGAGGGTAGAGGGTGACGATGATAGCATGTTGGGCTGATTGATTTCAATGGTCGTGGATCTGCTTCGGACAGTAGTATCTGTATCTAGTTTGGAGACTGAACCTTGTCGTTCGCCACAGTTCCTGTTTTTCCCTTGGTTTACTCCTGTTTGGAGTTTCCCCGCTTTCCTAGAGCGCGTTGTCGAGCCTCCGCCAGCGCACTGCTAGCGCGCCCTTGCCGAGGGCGGACGAGGCAGTTGAGGCGACCGTTCTGCAGCAGCACGCTCGCTCCCTCTATGCTAAGTCTGGATGGGTCTAAAAGCCCGGGGCGCGAGGACACAAGAGGCTGGAAATCTGGTTCAAAAATGGTTCAAATGGCTCTGAGCACTATGGGACTTAACACCTGAGGCCATCAGTTCCCTAGAACTTGGGACTACTTAAACCTAACTAACCTAAGGACGTCACACACATCCATGCCCGAGGCAGGATTCGAATGGGGAAGCTATGAAGTTCGTCTGCGGCTGCCAGTAACCTCCAGAATGTGGTGTCATCACTGAAAGTAAGATTTTTCATCTAGTTAGTGCAACGGTCGCCGCCTGGCGCGGCCATTCTCCCGGTGTTGTGGGAGCTGTTAATAACTGTGTGACAACGTTTCTCTGCCTTGAGTTTGTGATCGGAAATTGCCTTGCGTGTGTATTACTGCGCCCTTGCATGATTGTGCATTTGAACGCTATGCTGACTTAAGGCGCGCATCGTAAAGAAAAAAAAACAATTTTTTTGGCTGTGATCCTTCTGCGAGCTGTTTTTTTTTTCCATGGACGGCGTAGGTCACTGTTTGGATAAGCATGTTGTGAAATGTTAAATAACGTTGTACTGTCTAGCGGAGGGATGGTGCCAATTAATTTTATGGATGTCTGAAATGTGAGATTATGTTAATGTTTGCCAATATTTGTTGTGTTTTAGTACGTAGGCATATATAACTTTAGTCGTTGTTATTGTGTATATGTTCTTGTGTTAAGGAGTTTTAGTCCCTGTGGCATTTAAGTGCTCTATTTAATTATATTTAAGGTAGTGCGAGAGGTTCTATTTGGTAATCCGCCTAGCCACGACTGATGTCAGTTGCTCGGTCTGTCTAAAATGTTGGGCCTATTGGGTAGAGACTGTTGTTGACTTGCTCTCTTCAGCTCCGAAGTCCCTATTGATACTACGGTGGTAGTTCTTCCAGAATCTCATTTGCAAAAGTTATCAGTTATTGTGAGCACAAATAAAGCTACCTTTGCCTCTATAGTTTTCGTCCGGTGGCCAGAAAGCTTTGGTTAACGATTAAAAATCACCGACTGGTCTTCATCCAACCTAGTGGCTCGTGTTAGATGAATTCCCTTTCCAGTTCGGGCCACGCTGGGGTAAGAGTTGCCCAGCTGTCTATTGCTGCTAAATGTTCCAGGAGAATGAAATAAAAGGTTAATTATCTACTCCACCCTTATGCTCAAGAAAGGCGAATTAGAGTAGTTCTGGATAACCTATGTATTGTACACTATTAAGATAGTTCTAGGTTTGCAGAAATTGCTGTTTGGTAAAATTTAGCCTTCTGTGTCGGTAATCCGGCGTATTCCACGATCCAACATTGATATAGAACTGAAAGATTTGCTTTTGATACATTTGCTGAGATGTGACTTAATTATTTGCTATTGATGTTAATTGCTTTAAATGAATCTTCTTTAATTTGTGGTTATAATTCTTAATGAGTGATCGTCCTTAACGATGTAACATTTAATGTACGTCTGATTGTCCCCTATGTCACCTACTAACTTCATTCAGAGACTGGATAGGTGATCCCTGCTAAAGTTTATGCGACTTTACTAACCGTTGATCTTTATTGTTTATGGTCTTAAAAATATGGTTGTTAAAAAGGAATAATTTTAGATTCCTACTATTTATTAAGTAATTCTTAAGTATTATAGCAAATATTACGAGTCCAAATATTCATTTGTTGTTACACTTAAGGGTGTGACAATAAATGCAAAATCTAAAGTGAAGCGATCCGGCGAATTAATCCTTTCTCTGATCATTACCGTTAAAGATAACTGATTTTTTGTCGCTTGTTACTGAAACTGGTTGGGAGAATAGTTAATTGATTGACCCAATAGAAAGAGTATATCAGAGACGAACCACATTGCACGCATTTCCACCTAATGGTCAAAACACGGTCCTGTTGCACTAACTCAGAACATTCTGTTTCTGCATGGTTTGAGGAAGGTGCTGGATATGTCTTTCTCCGACTTTTGCTCGGTTCCAACTTAAATTCGAACGCTCACATGCAGAAAGCTGTAGAAATGGGTTCAGTTGCAAGATGCGTAGGGGGTGACTAAAACCATGTTGTAATTTTACTATAGCAGCTAGGTTCGGGAAAGGTGACTCATTTCGAGATATGTGAGTGCCAGAAATATGACTGAGTAGTGGTTGTAATCATTAAAGGAATTGTCAATAGGATCCAACGCACATATGTGCTTGAATGGAAAGATCTGTTTCCAAATCCCAGACATCATTTCTAGGGGATAACGTTACACTAGAGATCTGAGAAGCTAGTGTACATTTTCTTACAGCCTCGATCAGCACACTGTCTACTACTGTTTGTGATCCTTCTCAATCAACCATTGCCCATAGCTCAGTGGATATATCTCTACACCTCTAACAAGGGATCGACACAGAATGCGCTACATATACTGTATAAATATATAGCTGTGGTGGCGTGATGGATTTGCAAGTACTGGCTTCATACCACGTTCCTTAGCCGAATCACTTCCTAAATTGAGTAATTTCATTACGAGGTTGCACTGTTGGCGATGTGTTGGTCTGATACTGTATACTCCTGCGATCATGAGTGATGGTATTTGTCTGGGCAAAAAAAGCACCTCATTCAGAGGTAATGTCATACCTCGATTTGTAAAGCAGTTATAGCTTTTAACATTGATACTTGTATGCATCTACAGAACCAAGACCACATGTGACAGTAACATACTTGGTGGGATCGGGTTTTTAACATATGGCGTTTTGTAAGACGATCACTGTCTCGGTATTTGTCTGGAAAACCCATGTGAGTCATAGGTAATGCTATACATGGATTTATAAAGCAAGTATAGCTATTAACACGGATACTTGTGTGCACCTGTAGAACCAAGACTACAAGTGACAGTAACATACAGTAATTGATGTGATTGGGTTTTTTAACATATGACTCGATTACGGCTCTCTCTCTAAGACACAGTGGTACTACTCACAGAAAAGCTTATAAGACATGTTCACCCATCGCTGATTTTCTCTATTATTTTGTATCGTAGGTAATCAGTTATTGATGAAGTATTATACTTAGTAGTAGGGGGTGCGTGATAGGTTGACCTTGAGCATTAGGCTTATGAAGTATGAGTTTGTGTTACTACATATGTAAAGGAAATGACTATGTCCATTCACAAGGAAGGTGGGGATTTGATGTCTATTACTGTGATAGCAAAGGGGGCAGTACGTCATGTCATAAAAATGGTACTGATATTCCTATTTCCAGAGCCATAGCCATCAAAATTGTGTATTTCCGATACTTCGGTCATTGTCGAATATAATTCAACTGAGACTGTGATCGTAACATTTAGTTGTAAGTACAGGGATGAAATATATATGTGACCGATTTCATAGGATGAATGATTTGTAAATTGTTCGTTTGACTGTTTCTGCACATTTCGCGACTTTATTTAGTTAAGAGAACATAGATTGTGGGGTGTGCATCTAGCATGTGGAAGACAAGTTCGCCAGTTCTCTAGACATGAGAAACACGTTAGTTGACCAAGTAAATTATAGGGATGATTTCGAATCTGTAACATCACGTAGATTGGTATTAGCTTGTGTATATATGATTTTTCGTCTGTTTGTTTCTAGTTACTCGGTGGTCTAGAGCACACTCCACCTAACTAAAGTTTCGGGTTTGTATAGAAACAATTACCAGTCTATATGTTCGGAATTACATTGCGTGAGTGACTGGTAGGATGCTGCTGTGTGCGAACCGTGCAAAATTAGATATGTTCTTGTAATCCCAGAGCCTGTTGATGGGTGTAGAAATGCGAGCGAGGAGGCAGCTCCGGACCAGAAACAGTAACACATTTGTACCTAGGGTGAGGGCAGGTGGGGGGGGGGGGGGGGGGTCGAGCCAGTCTTTGCACAACAGCTCTGAGAGTGACCTCGGTCCACTGACGGCTTTCTGATGTAAAAGGGATGATTTTGTGTGGCAGAGGATATGAATTGTATGTTTACTACATCGACATGGTATGCAGTAGTATATTGCTCGGTTGGAGATTAGTTTCAAGCTCTAATATTCAATCTCCACTTCTCAGTGGAAGAGCAGTGTAATTCAGTAAGGGTCTTTCCGTATCTGACGACATGTATGGCACTTTGCGAGGTTTAGTTGTCGGTACAATATGGCGATCAGTGTAAAATAGTTGATTCCTGCTGAATGTCACATCTGTAGAAAGAAAGCAAAGGTAGTCGGTGCTTCCCTTGGACTGAGGAGCATCATGACATATAGCCAGTGTGACTGTAAGCATACCAAAATGTTTTTTGGTGCTGTGCAGATAGAAGAGGTCACTGTATGCGTAAAATGTGTATATATTGCTTTGTAATGTTACTGTGGCTTATGTTGTGGCGTGACTATAGAGGATGACCGTGTGTCCCATCGTAATGGACATATAGATTCAGCACATCGATAACTGTGAGGGTATGAGAGAGACTTTTTAGATAGAAAATCATGTGTGCTATAGATACTGAGATTCGTCCCAGAAGCACAGCTGTGGATCAGTGTCAGAGTGTAGCGGAAATCGTAGTATGTAATTGTAGTTACACTGGTAAATACGTTTCTGGCTTCCAATATTCTTGTGAGTCTTGTATGTATATGATGATCTGTAAACAACTTTGCGGGTTTAGCTGTCAATGCAGTATAGCTATCTGTGCAGAATAACCGCTGAAAGTGCCATCTGCAGAAAGAAAGAAAAGGGGGATGGTGCTTTGATACCGACAGCATCAGTAACTCGGCAGGTAAATTCGATAAGATCTAATCATAATGCTCGATTCATGTCCTGGGATATCGGAGCCTCTACATAGCGGTGGGAACAATTGTGTGTGTGGAACGCAGGAAGGGGAACATCTGATGGACTGGGTAGCACAATAGGTCCACGAGGAAGACTGAATTCGACGTCATTCTGCATTGTTTTCGGAAAGAGGTTCTGTTAGGGCAAGAATTTGCGTGCATACAAGCTGAGACATCAAGAAAGCGAGCATAAAGTACTTCTGGGACACTATACAGTTTCCACGACGTCGACCCGGTTCTTATTTTTTACATAGTCATGTGACATCAGTATAAGATTGAGAACCTTGTTAGGTGCGCTTGCATAGATATGTAGCTATGTGCGCACACTTTGCAGTGTTGTGTCAGTCACGCTGGGCAGTTAAGCAGGGTTAGACGTGTCTCTCACGTCACGCCAGGAACAATGTGTCCTGTGTCATCAATTTTGCAGACACATGCTTGCCGTTGGCGTTTCACATATGAGACTGTCGTGAACGTGCCTTGGAGCTCTGTGACAACAGTATAACATTGACTGTATACTCTAAAATAGAAACAACTCTGACGTGCAGCTCATGGCTGTGTCGGCTTGTGCGACCCTGGAGCACCTGCACCGCCGCCCGGTCGCGTCAGCAAAGGTGCCCAGGTGAGCTCACGTGTGAAGGAGCCTAACGGGTGTCTGTGTGTAGAGGTTGATGGCTGACGGCCATGTCACTTCACGTCGGCTGCCGCTAACCTCCTATGCGGTACAGTGGACAGGGTGTGGGGGGTGGTGCTTGCAGATGTGGATTGCGTGCCTTTTACATTATTTTGTGAGCAGGTCTGGGCTGTGCTATGTGTTATTTGAACAGTTTACTGTTTTGTGCTGGATCATCAACGTACTGCATTATTTAGAAGCAGTTTGCATGGCAGTGCTGAAATTATTTTGGTAAATTTTGAGTTGTTTCCATGTCTGGAGAGCATTATTTAAAAGTACTTTACATGTCTGCAGACTGTGTATTATGACCCTAAGTACATCAGGGCGAGTGTTTTGCGTCAGTGAGATAAATATACTCCATCCCTAAATAAATTGTTCCAAAATAAATACAGCACACTCCTTCCTCACTCTCCTCAGCAGCACAGTGCAGGCTATGTAATTTTAGTACCATTTTCCCCCTCCAGACCACCATCTAAAATTATGTCACAGGAGGGATGAGAGCTCCCTCTGGTGGCAGTACTGTGTACTATGTCAGTTGGACTCTATATCCTGTGGTGGAGAGACTGCCTGCACAATAAAAATCATTTCCAGCACAGGCAGAGTCCTTTTCCCAGCATTTTCTTGCACCATCCTGGATTATGTCACAGAACAGACAACAGCGCTCTCTGATGGTGGTGCTGAGTACTAGGTCCAGACCTCATGGTCAACACACTGTTTGCCGCCATCTTGGATAGTGGTACTTGCGTCATCAGCTGACGGCGTGGCTGTCATCTTGGATTACAACATAGCATGGACATCAGCGCCTTCTGATGGTGGTACTGTGTACTAGATGAGTTGGAGTGCGGACCTCCTGGCCAACACACTGGATGGTGGTGCTGTCTCTAATTGTTTAAATAAGGACTGCTGCATGATTTAGACAACTGATGATTAACAAGCATGCTTGCAGAGTCTTTTAGATGGATTATTATTTTGGCAATTTACGATTTGTCGGCTCTCTGGGCGTAAATGTATTGCATTATTTATGAGTGGTTTACATGTCTGTAATCTCTGCAATGCGTTATTTTGCCACTTTACAATTATCAAGCATATGGTTAGAGCATTATACATGAGTTATTTAGGAGTATTTTGCGGGTGTGTATGTTGTGTTGTATGTCAGAGTGTGTGTTCTGTATCACTGTGGTAAATCTACTCTATCCCTATATAAATTGTCCCAAAATAAATAAAGTACACGCCTTCCTCCCTCCAGCACCCCTGTGCAGGCTGAGTCCTTTTCCCACGAATCCCTAGGAGGAAGTGGTGGTCGGGTGATTTAGGTTAGTGGAGGTAACCTTTCTTTCACACAATTTTCTTAGCTTAGTATAGATACGCAAATTGACCTATCTTTACCACTAAAATTGCTCCTAGGGGGATGTGCCGGTCGGGTGACTTAGTTTAGTGGAGGTAGCGCAAGTGACCTATCTTACCGCGATTTTCTTAGGTTAGTAGAGATAACCATGGTGTGGTTCATTATCCTGTTGGAATTTGAACGACCTGCCATTTTTCTGGGGGAAGGGAGCGGAGTTAGGTTAGTGGAGGTAGCTCAATTGTCCTATCTTTCCGCCAAAATTCAAATTTCCCGTTAAAATCCGCCATCTTGGATGATTCCACGTCCACCATCTTGGACTACGTCTTCGCCGCCATCTTATATAATGGTACTTTGTGGCAGAACACAGGTTGTCCCAATACTAACGTGTTGTTAGGGCTCATTAAAGATGTAGACGAGAAATGAGACATTACAACTGGGACTTATTCCGTCGGTCCTGTTTGGTGACTTGCATCACTCGAACACATAACACACTCAGTATAAGTGAAGCCTGATTATGCTAAGTTGGAAATTTGTGGTAATGTCTTGTGGGACCAAACTGCTTAGGTCATCGGTCTCTGATTATGCGAAGTGTGTGATGTATAAATTAAGTCATAGTTGCTGCTCTCGCTGTAGTCAGAAGATTAGCTACCGTCATATTTTGCGGCGATATTAACGCACGCCTTTCAGACTACATACTATACCATACCTGAGTAAAACCAGCCTTCACCGGTTTTTCGCGAAGTGAGCGAGCTTAGGGCACAACACAACTAACGTTGCTTCGCGCCTGTTCTGGTAAATGTCCAGCCTAGTTATGTAGCAGTTGTTCCAACTTCGATGTAAGTAGACGCTGATTCGCACGGAATTCGCGCGTTTGGATACTTCGAGCGCAGAACACTGGCAAGGTCCCGTGACGCTGCGAGCTTCCTTGTCGCTTCGCTGTGTGGAATGGGTTACTTGCGGCCAAACTGTACCGTTTCAGAATGTGCTCTTTTCCCATTACAGTGCAGTCTTACTGCTGTAAGGGAGTAATAAATCATTTAAAGTGAGACTCTCGTCCAGGCCTTCGAGGTCCAAGGGATGTCGACCGTCTACCTTGTCAATCTCTGCCATGCGCACTCATACCGATGCGGCATGAAGGTACATGTGATTAGCACTCCGCTCTCCCGCCTTTTATACCGACTTTGCAGGGCGGGGAGCCGCTACTTCTCACGTAGCTCCTCAATTGGCATCACAAGGCTTAGTGCACCGGTAACAGTCCCCCCACCAATGGAAAATCCTCGGCAATACCGGCAATCGAACTGGGTCCTCCGCATGGTTAATAAATGATTCGGATTCTCATAGCTCTCTTGCTTCTAGTACATCGTTGGTGCGTTGTCTGACTCATCCTAACCACGCCACATCGTCGTCTGTTCACGTTTTGCGCCAGTTAATCTGACGTAATAGGCCTTCCCTCTCACTAGCTGGAAGAAAATTTAAACCACCATCCCCCAGAGGCAGAGTCCAGTGTTTTACCAATGTTCCTACTCGCTCTTTAGTCTGAATCGGCTTGGCCGAACTTCACGAGCACGGCAATTCGGAGTGCAGTGACGTTATATGCAGAGAACAGAAGAAATTTCAGTGTTGCCAACTTTGCGCTAGTAATTTTTTTTTCATTTGTCTTATTCCTTTTATGTTTCACCTTGCATAAACACTTTCGGAGTGGAAACTTTAGACCGTAACGCTATCCAAAATTGTCTACTTCATACACGAAGGCCAGCGTGATTACGGACGGAATAAAAATGTACTGCAAGTCTGTGTGAGGGGAAAATTGCGTCGTAAATGTTTGAGGAGGCGTAGTCGCCGCTGGGGAAGCCGCGTGGCCACGGGCCACCAGAGACCAGGCGTGCGGTAGCCGGAAGCTCGCCGGCGGCGGTCATGGAAGGCGCAGCTGGCGGGCTGCCAAGCCCCAGCAGCTGCGAACTTCCCTCACCTGGCCCTCCCTGACCAGCGACTGCGTCGATATCGCCGAGTGACGGACCCGCCGACCGCCAGCGGATGGGGCGGTCGATCATGTTCTCGCCAGTCCGGAATTAAGGGCGGGAAGGCCAAGTGTGCTATCTCGCACGCAATGAAAAACGTCTCGAGCGGCGCGCTGCCTTCGTATGCCGCAATTTGCCGACGTTACAGTCACGCGACAGGACACGTCGTAATGACGTCAGTCGTCGTCCATCTCAATTTCCGCTTGCCTGTAAGCACGGCGGTCGTCAGTGGTCAGGCAGACGGAGCTCTGCGGAGTACACAGGGTGAGTCGCGTGAGACGGTTCGAGGTATCGAAACGAGGTTTCTGGCGAATTATAGCAGGCAGAGGCGCGCGAAATTTTCTGGGGTAGCACTTCTTCTTCTACCAACCGAAAAACATGGTGATTCTTATCAACGCGTGGAAACGCCGAAGCGTCGTAATGACGCTGAAACATTTAATATAAGACACATGGGGTCGCAAATATCGGAAATACCCAAAAAATGTATGAGAAATGTTGAATCACGTAACGTCATCAGATGGCGTACCTCGCAGAACTTGCAGTGGTTCGGTTTGTGCGTGAAGGGATGATTGAACGATGCAGTACTTGCATTCGAGCAAACGCTGAAAATTTCGAACATCTCTTGTAAATGTGACCTATTGTAAACGTAGATGTTAAAAATTTATCATCTTCGTTGTGACCAAGTCAGAGCTGCTCTTATTTTCTGTTTCTTTGCTTTTTCTCTTCTTTTTCGTTTATAGACTTTATTTAGCAAAGAAAACGTAGGTCATTTAGTGATAACGATGCAATTCGAACGCTTATACTGATTTACTTGTGACGCAATACGGTAGGCTCTTATTCTACTGTAATCTGCAGTAAACCTGCGGAGGCGTGAGACTGGTAAAAAAAATTAATCTTACTTCAGAATAAACATACGATTGTTTAACGTAATGGAAAAAATCCTGCCTCCCAGACGCAAGACTCAAACCCTGAGCGCTGCGCGGTGGAGTCACGCACGTGGACCCGGAACCGTACCGGCGGGAATACTTGACTTGGTTTGGGATGATAAGGTGCGACACATCGATAGGGTCAACCACTACACGTACGGTGAGGTACTTCATGTTAAGGCGCCACTTGTTCAACATTTGTCATCCATTGTCGGGGTATTTTCCGACATTTGGGACACCATGTGCGTTATATTAAATAAATTTTCTGAGCTCCCTCTATATTCTGTGAGAAGGAAGATTTCTTCAGCCTGTAGCTGAATGGATTGTGACCAGAGCCTACATAACTGGCTTACAGGGAAAGTAAATTTTCCCATGACAGCGTTTCCAACATTCATTAAAGAAAAAGGTCTTGAAGTCCTTCCAGAAGGCAGCACACTACAGGAGCGCTGTAAGCAAAAGCAGGAGATGGCCAATTAGAATGCCTATATTCTTCTCCTGATTCTGATTTGCTGAAATACCTAAGGGTTGAATTATTTAATGGAGTGAGTTGGAGGTTCCATAATTCGAGGAGTCAGCTGGCATCTCACTTAGGGTGTAGAAGCCGTGTGTGCTCTGAAGAGGGTGGGGTGTCTAAGAAGTCGCGAGTAGGTGATCGTTTGTGATCAACTGAGTTACTTATTGCAGTGCAGTGCACAGAAAGAATCCGAACTGTGTTCCAGGTGCAGGCATAGACCCCTGCTTGGGCATTTTCCTATTTTCTTCGGCGAGCTTGAGATGGTGTCGGATAAACGTGGTAGAGTTAGCTGGGGTTAATTTTTTGTGCCAAAATATTTTTAATTTGAGGATGTTGTTTTATGTACTTCTATCCATACTGACTTTGAGCTGTATATCTGTTTTACTGCTTTGAGTATCGCCAGGAGTTGCTAACAAGCAGTTGGAGATGGTGCAGTGAACTGTTAGCAGGGAACATATTTCTGTTCAATGGTCACATCCAGAAATGCTACCAGATAGAAGAGCTCATAATTACTGACTTTGGAGTCGTGGGACATTTCAAGCACTCTTGCGGGGCAAAGAGAGGGTGACTACCCTTATTTAAACTGATTTTACACATGTAACAGTGTATAGAATTAATCGGGTCCGAAAAAAAATGTTTCCGGTTAAATCGGCGAAGCATTACGTCGTTTAATTTGTCTCGGTGCTGCACATAGCAGTGGGTTTATGTACTGCAGACGTGTCTGGGAGAGTGGTTTCGCGCGATGCTGGGATTCGGAGAATGGATGAGCTGACCAGTTGGCTAAGGAGGCAACGACAAATGGCATACAAGAGCAACCCATCCCAAGAGATGATGTCATTGTAGTAGTTACAGCAATGGCCAATAACGTACGAAACAAGGCGTGGGGGATGAAAGATTTGCACAAGGGCACCTCCTCCAAACAAATCCAACTCCATCTCTCTCTCCCTTTTTTTTTTTTTTTTTTTTTCTAGTCTACTGACTGGTTTGATGCAGCCCGCCACGAATTCCTTTCCTGTGCTAACCTCTTCATCTCAGAGTAGCACTTGCAACCTACGTCCTCAATTATTTGCTTGACGTATTCCAATCTCTGTCTTCCTCTATAGTTTTTGCCCTCTACAGCTCCCTCTAGTACCATGGAAGTCATTCCCTCATGTCTTAGCAGCTGTCCTATCATCCTGTCCCTTCTCCTTATCAGTGTTTTCCGCATATTCCTTTCCTCTCCGATTCTGCATAGAACCTCCTCATTCCTTACCTTATCAGTCCACCTAATTTTCAACATTCGTCTATAGCACCACATCTCAAATGCTTCGATTCTCTTCTGTTCCGGTTTTCCCACAGTCCATGTTTCACTACCATACAATGAATGCTGTACTCCACACGTACATCCTCAGAAGTTTCTTCCTCAAATTAAGGCCGGTATTTGATATTAGTAGACTTGTCTTGGCCAGAAATGCCTGTTTTGCCATAGCAAGTCTGCTTTTGATGTCCTCTTTGCTCCGTCCGTCATTGGTTATTTTACTGCCTAGGTAGCAGAATTCCTTAACTTCACTGACTTCGTGACCATCAATCCTGATGTTAAGTTTCTCGCTGTTCTCATTTCTACTACTTCTCATTACCTTCGTCTTTTTACGATTTATTCTCAAACCATACTGTGTACTCATTAGACTGTTCATTCCGTTCAGCAGATCATTTAATTCTTCTTCACTTTCACTCAGGATAGCAATGTCATCAGCGAATCGTATCATTGATATCCTTTCACCTTGTATTTTTATTCCACTCCTGAACCTTTCTTTTATTTCCATCATTGCTTCCTCGATGTACAGATTGAAGAGTAGGGGCGAAAGGCTACAGCCTTGTCTTACACCCTTCTTAATACGAGCACTTCGATCTTGATCGTCCACTCTTATTATTCCCTCTTGGTTGTTGTGCATATTGTATATGACCCGTCTCTCCCTATAGCTTACCCCTACTTTTTTCAGAATCTCGAACAGCTTGCACCATTTTATATTGTCGAACGCTTTTTCCAGGTCGACAAATCCTATTAAAGTGTCTTGATTTTTCTTTAGCCTTGCTTCCATTATTAGCCGTAACGTCAGAATTGCCTCTCTGGTCCCTTTACTTTTCCTAAAGCCAAACTGATCGTCACCTAGCGCATTCTCAATTTTCTTTTCCATTCTTCTGTGTATTATTCTTGTAAGCAGCTTCGATGCATGAGCTGTTAAGCTGATTGTGCGATAATTGTCGCACTTGTCAGCTCTTGCCGTCTTCGGAATTGTGTGGATGATGCTTTTCCGAAAGTCGGATAGTATGTCGCCAGACTCATATATTCTACACACCAACATGAATAGTCGTTTTGTTGCCACTTCCCCCAATGATTTTAGAAATTCTGATGGAATGTTATCTATCCCTTCTGCCCTATTTGACCGTAAGTCCTCCAAAGCTCTTTTAAATTCCGATTCTAATACTGGATCCCCTATCTCTTCTAAATCGACTCCTGTTTCTTCTTCTATCAGACAAATCTTCACCCTCATAGAGGCTTTCAATGTATTCTTTCCACCTATCTCCTCTCTCCTCTGCATTTAACAGTGGAATTCCCGTTGCACTCTTAATGTTACCACCGTTGCTTTTAATGTCACCAAAGGTTGTTTTGACTTTATGCTGAGTCTGTCCTTCCGACAATCATATATTTTTCGATGTCTTCACATTTTTCCTGCAGCCATTTCGTCTTAGCTTCCCTGCACTTCCTATTTATTTCATTCCTCAGCGACTTGTATATCTGTATTTCTGATTTTCCCGGAACATGTTTGTACTTCCTCCTTTCATCAATCAACTGAAGTATTTCTTCTGTTACCCATGGTTTCTTCGCAGCTACCTTCTTTGTACCCATGTTTTCCTTCCCAACATCTGTGATGGCCCTCTTTAGAGATGTCCATTCCTCTTCAACTGTACTGCCTACTGCGCTATTCCTTATTGCTGTATCTATAGCGTCAGAAAACTTCAAACGTATCTCGTCATTCCTTAGTGCTTCCGTATCCCACTTCTTTGCGTATTGATTCTTCCTGACTAATGTCTTGAACTTCAGCCTACTCTTCATCACTACTATATTGTGATCTGAGTCTATATCTGCTCCTGGGTACGCCTTACAATCCAGTATCTGATTTCGGAATCTCTGTCTGACCATGATGTAATCTAATTGAAATCTTCCCGTATCTCCCGGCCTTTTCCAAGTATATCTCCTCCTCTTGTGATTCTTGAACAGGGTATTCACTATTACTAGCTGAAACTTGTTACAGAACTCAATTAGTCTTTCTCCTCTTTCATTCCTTGTCCCAAGCCCATATTCTCCTGTAACGTTTTCTTCTACTCCTTCCCCTACAACTGCATTCCAGTCGCCCATGACTATTAGATTTTCGTCCCCCTTTACATACTGCATTACCCTTTCAATATCCTCATACACTTTCTCTATCTGTTCATCTTCAGCTTGCGACGTCGGCATGTATACCTGAACTATCGTTGTCGGTGTTGGTCTGCTGTCGATTCTGATTAGAACAACCCCGTCACTGAACTGTTCACAGTAACACACCCTCTGCCCTACCTTCCTATTCATAACGAATCCTACACCTGTTATACCATTTTCTGCTGCTGTTGATATTACCTGATACTCATCTGACCAGAAATCTTTGTCTTCCTTCCACTTCACTTCACTGACCCCTACTATATCTAGATTGAGCCTTTGCATTTCCCTTCTCAGATTTTCTAGTTTCGCTACCACGTTCAAGCTTCTGACATTCCACGCCCCGACTCGTAGAACGTTATCCTTTCGTTGATTATTCGATCTTCTTCTGATGGTAACCTCCCCCTTGGCAGTCCCCTCCCGGAGATCCGAATGGGGGACTATTCCGGAATCTTTTGCCAATGGAGAGATCATCATGACACTTCTTCAATTACAGGCCACATGTCCTGTGGATACATGTTACGTGTCTTTAATGCAGTGGTTTCCATTGCCTTCTGCATCCTCATGTCGTTGATCATTGCTGATTCTTCCGCCTTTAGGGGCAATTTCCCACCCCTAGGACAAGAGAGTGCCCTGAACCTCTATCCCCTTTGACAAGGCCGTTGGCAGAATGAGGCTGACTTCTTATGCCGGAAGTCTTCGGCCGCCAATGCTGATTATTTATCAAAATTTAGGCAGTGGCGGGGATCGAACCCGGGACCGAAGACGTTTTGATTATGAATCAAAGACGCTACCACTTTTTTTCTCATTTTGTTTTTTATTGTTCGTTCCATTTGTTCGGGGCGGACGTCCCATGACACCCATTTAGGTTCATCGTTCATCTGTTTACTCAGTTTTTTTCTTACAGAGGGCGACTAACCCTCTGACCGAACACGCTGAGCTGCCGTGCCGGCTTTTTCATTAACTCAGTTTTTTTATTACAGAGGGTAGGTAACCCTCTGACCGAACACGCTGAGTTACCGTGCCGGCGAGACCACCGGTAGCTCCATCTACCAAAGCGTTAATAGTATACGGAAAAATGGCTTCTTAAATGCAACACAACGGCATAGGTAATAACAGACAATTTGTGAGAACCATTGCCAGCTTGAAACTCCTGTATATCTCATTTTGTTTTAATTCTGCATAACATTTTATGGGTCAAATGGCTCTGAGCACTGTGGGACTTAACATCTGTGGTCATCAGTCCCCTAGAACTTAGAACTACTTAAACCTAACTAACCTAAGGACATCACACACATCCATGCCCGAGGCAGGATTCGAACCTGCGACCGTAGCGGTCACGCGGTTCCAGACTGAAGCGCCTACAACCGCACGGCCACGCCGGCCGGCATAACATTTTATGGTTTTCTGTTATATTCACCACGAAATTGCAGGTGCTATTAATTTTGCAAGACGCTGCATGTCTGGCCTGGCTGTATGGCTGCAACCAAAGAGCAGTAAGAAAATTATAAAATTTAAAATGGAAGTTCTAAGGCAAGGACTGAAGGAACGTCTCAGTTTGTGGGACCACTTCTACTGACTGCAGGACGGTCTGCTCAAATTCCATACGTGTTACGTCTCCAAAGTCTTCATCTAAGTCCCTTTGCAACACTACCGTAAAAACTGGATGTCATAATTCAGCAGCTATAAACGTCACAATGTTCGCCATTACTTAGTGAAAACCGCGCCACGATGTATTTACTTGTTCCGGGGATATTTGTGGTGGCCTGTATTAACTGCACCATACTGTATATCTCAATTCTCCGCACGCTTTTGTACTGCTCGGCGTACGAGTTGACAACGAGATAGTGTCAAATGTTGGACGTGACCGGAGGCAATTCAACGTCAGACAATGTGTTCATTCCGGTCTGCAGCGACCCACATATCCGGCGAGCTGTAGAGAAGGGAAGCACAGATGCGTGGCGAGACAGCAGATGGCCAGGCTGGAACAATAACGGTGTGTCGGCAGAGTTAGGGGCCGGCAGGCCGCGGGCTGTACAATATCTGGGGCGCGGCGCGCCTGCAGGTGTGGCCGCGTGCTGCGGCCCTCATCTGCGCCGCCGTCCGCGGACTGGTGCCATCATCTGCACGGCGAGAGCGCCGCGGGCGGCCGTATCGACCGCAGCTCCCCTGGCCGCCAGTGCGTGCACCTGCGAGTAACACGCGAAAACGGGGCATTCCACACTGGAGTGGTACATATGAAGTCGTAATTATCACCTCGAGGAAAACAAGTTGTTACCATGTAACCAGATGTTGGTGTTAGTTCAATGGTTCAAATGGCTCTGAGCACTATGGGACTTAGTATCTGAGGTCATCACTCCCCTATAACTTAGAACTACTTAAACCTAACTAACCTACGGGCATCGCACACATCCATGCACGAGGCAGGATTCGAACCTGCGACCGTCGGAGTAGCGCGGTTCGAGACTGAAGCGCCTAGAACTGCTCGGTCACAGAGGCCGGCACCAAGCAATGGCCTCTTCATCCGAGAGAAGAGGTACAAATGACAGTGTACCGTGTCGGAAAAATACCAAGGATGAGCCAAAATTTGATAGACCAAAGAAGCAGCATGTGTTACTCCGTCCTCTGCAAAACGAGCCAGGGCTCGAACACTAACACTCCCTCCGTCGGCTTCTCGTGTCGCTTCGTCTTGGGAGCCTCGCGCAACCTGTTCAGAAGACGTCGGTCATTTGCTTCTTCGACGGTCTGTCCCTTGCGAGCATAATCTGTTATCACTACACCATAGCAATCCCAAAGAACGCTCACGGTCAACTTCCCAGCGATGGTCGATGGTGTGGTCTTCGCCTCTTTCAACGATGGTGAATCGTGTTTCCTCTTTTAACTTTGCTCTTTTGCATCGGGGTCAAATTGATGCACTCAGCACTAGCCGGCTAAACAGAAGTGACCTCGATAGCCCTGACGTAGCTGCAAAATATCCACTGTGGTTCGACGGGCTCGTGTGTGTGGGAAAGAGAGAGAGCAGACGTGGAACCAGCAGAAGGCGACCTTCGTTTTGTTCAAAACATCATGTAGGGTGTTGCAAACTGATTCCTGATAGATTTTCACGTTTCCCACTATCGGTTGGATTGCGATACGCTGGTCGTCAAGCAACAGTGGTAAAAAAAAAAAAAAAAATTGTCCGCAGCTCGTGGTCGTGCGGTAGCGTTCTCGCTTCCCACGCCCGGGTTCCCGGGTTCGATTCCCGGCGGGGTCAGGGATTTTCTCTGCCTCGTGATGACTGGGTGTTGTGTGATGTCCTTAGGTTAGTTAGGTTTAAGTAGTTCTAGGGGACTGATGACCATAGCTGTTAAGTCCCATAGTGCTCAGAGCCATTTGAACCATTTTTGAACCATAAAAAAATTACCGCGTGTTGCTGCGCTTTATTAACGGGCTAAGTCGTTTAGTTTTAGCTCCACTAGCAGCGTGCTACGGCACTGTGACGCACTGATTTCAGAGTGTATCTGCTCTGCAGACGTGCACCACTTAACAAACGATTAATAACATATTTCTTTTTTGTCGAACCGATACTTAAAACATAATGACTACATATGACAATATCTACAAAATAACTTGCCCCTGGTCTTACAGCAACTTACCTTACAAGAATGTAATTCTTCCCAGTAATTGGAAAAAGGCAAAGGCCACGCACATTTCAGCAGGGTCTCGAAAAAACGCACACGGTTATTGACCAAAATCAGTGACTTCATTCCGATGCAGAATTCTGGAACACGTATAATGCGTATGCTACCATGAATTTTGTGGACAACGGAAAATCTCCTGTACAGGGTGCATCGAAATGATGGCGCAAACTTACACGGCTGAAACCACAGGGTAATAGAAGCACAAATGTTCCAGTAAACATGGGTCCGCAAACGAGCCGCTTGCGAGATAATCACGACGGTATGGTTGCAAGCTGCCACTGACGTCATTGTAAACATCGTCCTAGTTAGTACACATTAATTTGAAATTAGCTCACATTTCACGTACGGGGTACGTGTTAAAGGAGGTCTTGGAAGTGTTTTCCTTGCATCTGGATACAATACTGTGCTCTTCTCTGCAAGGAATTTCGAATCCTTTCGAAAACCCTTGGATCATTCCGGAATTCTTGACAAGCATGTACAACTCTCTGCTCCAATTCTTCAACACTTTCCTTTTGAGGTGACCCCAGAGACAAAAATACAAAGGATTTAGATCAGGTGACCTTGGAGGCCTAGGTACAGGTTCGCCTCGACCTATCCGTCTTCGGCCATATCTGCGCGTTAGATGCCGTCTCACACCAGCAGCAAAATGTGCCGGAGCTCCGTCGTACATGTACCACACACCCTGACGTTGCTGAAGGGGAACATCCTCAGACAATCCTGGAAGATGAGACGAAGAAAGCTAACGTACCTCCGTCCATTAATTTGTGGTGGGAGAATGTGTGGCCCAATGAGTTGATCACCTAGTACCCCTAACCACACACCCAGTGAGAAACGTTGCTGATTTGGGGACTCATGAACAGTATGTGGGTTTATTTCACACCACAAATGTGTATTATGATAGTTAAACACACCATTGCGTGTGAATCCTGCTTCGTCTGTAAATAAAATGTTACATGTGAAGAAACGAGGGTCGACTGCAGCCTGCTGTTGCAGCCGCTGACAAAACATCACTCTACGAACAAAGTCCGCATCATTGAGACATTGAACCCATTGGATATGGTAAGGTTACAGTAAATTGCCATGTAAAATTATCCATACACTACTATGGCTTAGTACAGGCACTTGTGTGGCAATTCTTCTCTTCGAGGTTCCTGGAGAGCGCTGTACTGCTAGCCGGCCGTGGTGGCAAAGCGGTTAAAGGCGCTACGGTCTGGAACCGCGCGGCCGCTACGGTCGCAGGTTCGAATCCTGCCTCGGGCATGGATGTATGTGATGTCCTTAGGTTAGCTAGGTTTAAGTAGTTCTAAGTTCTAGGGGACTGATGACCTTAGAAGTTAAGTCCCATAGTGCTCAGAGCCATTTGAACCATTTGAAGCTGTACTGCTTCCACCACCATATCCGCAACCTCAGGCGCCTACCTCCTGCTCTGCCATGTGCAAAACCCCCGTGTTCTCACAGGCACTGATAGACCCTTGTAAATGTATGACTTTCGGGATGTCTTCAATCAGGATATGTTTCTTGGTATAAGAATGCAGCTTCCCGTGCATTGTCATTAGCCCTTCCGTACATGAAATGCGTATCCGCATACTCTTCGTCACTGTACGGTTCCATTGTAACTACAACACAGCATAAGTGGCATTCCTCAGAAGCAACTGATACCCTTTGAGACTGTGTACTGTATCCGTCCTGTACATCCTGCGTGTATGGTGGGATTCCAGCTCCACCTCTCGGCAATGTTACGTTGTGTAAACAGCGAACACAGGACGGCCTCGAGTGCGCAAGGGGAAACCGTACGACGTTACACACAATGCCGTCAGTAGCGGTGTGGAACCATACAGTCGTGATTATCTCGCAAGCAGCTCGTTTGCGGACCCGTGTGCACTGGGACGTTTGTGCTTCTATTATCGTGTACTTACAGCCGTGTAAATTTGCGCCATCCTTTTTGATACACCCTGTATATGAATCAACACAACGATTGAGTGAAACCCAGCTCGTCCACGAGACTCAAAAGGCAGGTGTTGGCGCCCAGTTCGATGCTTCATTTGCAGAAGGCATTGGACAAAGTTCTACGCTGTCACCTAATGGACAAAATAAAAGCGTACAGAATCTCAGACCGAGTTTGTGATTGGAGTGAAGAGCTTCTAGCAACTGAAACACAGCATTTTATCCTCGCTGTTATCGTATTCAGTTGGAAGACTGGTTTGATGAAGCTTTCCATGCTACTCTATCTTGTGCTAGCCTTTCTGCTGCCGAATAACTACGGCAACCTTTATCTTTCTGAATCTTCATCTCTTGCCTCCCTCTACGGTTTTTACCCCGTACACCTCCCTGCATAACTTAACTGGCAATCTCTCGATGTCTGAGAACGTGTCCTATCAACCGACCCAAGTTGTACCACATATTTCTTGTCTCCCCATTTCTGTTCAGTACCTCATCATCAGTCAAGCGATCTATCCAATTAATCTTCAGTCTATTCTCCCTACTGTTTCTTTGGCACTTGTTTTCACATTTCAAAAGCGTCTTTTCAAATGGTTCAAATGGCTCTGAGCACTATGGGACTTAACATCTGAGGTGATCAGTCCCCTAGATTTAGAACTACGTAAACCTAACTAACCTGAGGGCATCACACACACCCATGTCCGAGGCAGGATTCGAACCTGCGACCGTAGGAGCAGCGCGGTTCCGGACTGAAGCGCCTAGAACCGCACGGCCAGCGTCTTTTCATATCATTTCTAAACTGTTTATCGTCCATAGTCCGCTAACATACATAGCTACACTCAAGACACATACCTCCTAACACTTAAATCTACATTCGATGATAACACATTTCTCTTCTTCAGAAACTTCTTTCTTTTTGCCATTGCCAATCTGGATTCGACATCCTTTTTATTTCGGCCACCATCAGTTATTTTTCTGCCAAAACAGAAAAATTCGTCTATTATTCTTAGTGTCTCATTTCCTAATCTTATTCCCTCAGAATCGCCTGATTTACTTCGACTACCTTCAATTGTCCTTATTTTGCTTTTGCTTACTTTCATCTCATACTCTGCTTTCAAGACAATGTCCATTCGGTTCAACTGATCTTCCAGGTCCTTTGTTGTCTCTGACAGGATTACATTTTCGCTGGAAAACCTCAATGTTTTTATTTCTTATCCCTGAACTTCAATTCCTACTCCAAATTTTTCTTTGGTTTCCTTTACTGTTTGGTCACTGTACAGATTGAATAATATCTGGGATAAATTACAACCCTATCTCGCACACTTCTCAGCCACTGCTTCCCTTTCATATCCCTCGACTCTCATAATTTCCGTCGTATATCTGTACAGGTTGTAAATACCCTTTCATTCCCTGTATTTTACCGCTGCTACCTTCCTTCAAGGAGAAAATCTTCATATGCAAGAATAACAGAAGCGCTAACATATTGTTTCAAGCAAGTGTTTACCGAATACTTTTTCCAAATAACACATCATTTACGACTCTCGTGAATGTCGTTTCTGTAGCAGTCTGTTCTCCCTACTGTTTCTTTGGCAGCTTGTCTTCTATTGTCTTCAGATTTGTTTACCTTCAGACTTAGAGTCTCTACAAGTACAGAGTTCCACAGATAAATTGTCTTCACGGGTAGTAGTAAATGAAATCGTTTTCATTCGGTTCTTGGCGTTAACGCTGAAATACTTCTCTTGCCAGGAAAAAGCAGAGGTGAGCTTATTGCTTCCGCTACTCTAGAAAATAGGGACTTAAACTGTCATATATTTTGTTACGCAGCATACAGCTACTTCCACACTAATTATCCATTCAATTTAATATGTTATTTGCTTTGTGTGTAATCGATTTCGAAACCCTTTATGGCTCCATTTACAGCCACTTAGGCGCAGTTGTCGAAATGAAATACTGAGTCTGTCCAGAAAGCTTCGAAGCTGGATTATTAAAAAACGGAGCAGCGTTAATATGGTGGTTTTAATGTTAGGGGTGTTCTACGTAGTCTTGCCGCACTTCCTTGCAGTACAAAGTCCATTACATAACACTGGCTGATCACAGATCTGTGTTTACAGTTGTTAGTTCAAGATGCCATCGTAGCTATCGTGTTGACGTCGCTTATACGCCAGGAATAAACTCAGTCTCCGAACTTTTTGGACGGATGGTATAGGCCAGCAAATAAACCTTGTTCCTGTAGCACAGGATCTACTTATGTAGTAAATGTAGGCTTACAGGTTGTGATTTCGATGATTGTGGCCAAGTGCCCGAAGAAGAGGACATAAAACGATTAAAAAACGATTACAAATGAAGTAAACAAGATTTGTATGAAAATAGCGTTTGCGCTCGGAAACAGAAAGCAAATGAGGAAACAGTCGAAAAGGTTTCAAACGTTATCCTTTTCCACGATGTATCACCTGCAAGTGGAGAGGTGATAGCAGCTGCGTCATCCTATTCGTTACAAAGAAAGAATATTTAATTATTCGAGTAACAATATTTCCCGTCATAATTTCAAACAAAAGGCAAAATTTTTACAAATCCAATGACCACAATCACGCGCCAATTGCGTGAATATTAAACAAGTTAGAAAACTTAATGAGCAAATTTGTATCAAAATTCTTGGCATTCTGCACCCACCACTTTGTTGTTTGGATGGGATAATGAGGCCAGATTAATTTTAATACCAACCTAATAAATAGTTTAAGAAAGTCACAAGATGGTGTTAATCAGTAAAGTACGGAGCCATTATGGAAAAATTGGAGATGAAGAAAGGGAGTTGCCCTTCTGGCACCACTGCAGTGTGACCGACTAGGGTATCTTCCACACCACTGGAATGGTCACTACTGGACCCTGGTAAGGTTGGCTACAGGAGCTATTTATTTTTTTAAGCAGATATTTCACTGTCTCCTACGAGGCAACAAAACCTCGCAGAAATGCCTGCTCCAGTTTCGACCTCTGATGCTGCAAATGTCAGGGGACAGAAGACCTGTAGGTGAGACAATCTTTTATTTGCTTATACGGAAGTGCTAACAGGACAGATAGATTTTAAATAATTCTCACAAATCTCCCCTCGTCGGTTTCATTCATCCTGCAAGGACATCCTCATGAAGCAAAAATGAAGCGGTGAAAGGCGTTTCGTGGCTACATTCCCTTCGGGAGTTTTCGAAATTAATTGCTAAGGCTTTAGAGGCCACTGGTTGATAAATTGCCTGTTGGCTTGTCTCTCAGGTTCTTCGGCCGACGTTTGTTTGGTGGCGGTTTAGTAAATAAAGAAACATCAGTGCAGACCAGGATGTCGGTTGGTCCAGTTAAATGTCCTGAGTCCTTTCTGTATGTGTCAGTCTTTTCCATGTGCGGCTCAAGCAGAGAGCACAGTCATACAGTACAGTTTATAAAGGGTGTTTCAAAAATGACCGGTATATTTGAAACGGCAATAAAAACTAAACGAGCAGCGATAGAAATACACCGTTTGTTGCAATATGCTTGGGACAACAGTACATTTTCAGGCGGACAAACTTTCGAAATTACAGTAGTTACAATTTTCAACAACAGATGGCGCTGCAAGTGATGTGAAAGATATAGAAGACAACGCAGTCTGTGGGTGCGCCATTCTGTACGTCGTCTTTCTGCTGTAAGCGTGTGCTGTTCACAACGTGCAAGTGTGCTGTAGACAACATGGTTTATTCCTTAGAACAGAGGATTTTTCTGGTGTTGGAATTCCACCGCCTAGAACACAGTGTTGTTGCAACAAGACGAAGTTTTCAACGGAGGTTTAATGTAACCAAAGGACCGAAAAGCGATACAATAAAGGATCTGTTTGCAAAATTTCAACGGACTGGGAACGTGACGGATGAACGTGCTGGAAAGGTAGGGCGACCGCGTACGGCAACCACAGAGGGCAACGCGCAGCTAGTGCAGCAGGTGATCCAACAGCGGCCTCGGGTTTCCGTTCGCCGTGTTGCAGCTGCGGTCCAAATGACGCCAACGTCCACGTATCGTCTCATGCGCCAGAGTTTACACCTCTATCCATACAAAATTCAAACGCGGCAACCCCTCAGCGCCGCTACCATTTCTGCACGGGAGACATTCGCTAACGATACAGTGCACAGCATTGATGACGGCGATATGCATGTGGGCAGCATTTGGTTTACTGACGAAGCTTATTTTTACCTGGACGGCTTCGTCAATAAACAGAACTGGCGCATATGGGGAACCGAAAAGCCCCATGTTGCAGTCCCATCGTCCCTGCATCCTCAAAAAGTACTGGTCTGGGCCGCCATTTCTTCCAAAGGAATCATTGGCCCATTTTTCCGATCCGAAACGATTACTGCATCACGCTATCTGGACATTCTTCGTGAATTTGTGGCGGTACAAACTGCCTTAGACGACACTGCGAACACCTCGTGGTTTATGCAAGATGGTGCCCGGCCACATCGCACGGCCGACGTCTTAAATTCCTGAATGAATATTTCGATGATCGTGTGATTGCTTTGGGCTATCCGAAACATACAGGAGGCGGCGTGGATTGGCCTCCCTATTCGCCCTGTGACTTCTTTCTGTGGGGACACTTGAAAGACCAGGTGTACCGCCAGAATCCAGAAACAACTGAACAGCTGAAGCAGTACATCTCATCTGCATGTGAAGCCATTCCGCCAGACACGTTGTCAAAGGTTTCGGGTAATTTCATTCAGAGACTACGCCATATTATTGCTACGCATGGTGGATATGTGGAAAATATCGTACTATAGAGTTTCCCAGACCGCAGCGCCATCTGTTGTTGAAAATTGTAACTACTGTAATTTCGAAAGTTTGTCTGCCTGAAAATGTACTGTTGTCCCAAGCATATTGCAACAAACGGTGTATTTCTATCGCTGCTCGTTTAGTTTTTATTGCCGTTTCAAATATACCGGTCATTTTTGAAACACCCTGTACGTTGATGAGTGAGGAGCGCTAATAATCGGTTTTTAATGGAACATTATTCTTATGGATCTTTGGTAATCCACGCAGCCGAGGTGACAGGGTTTCTGTGTTGCACAGGTTCCTCTGTATGTCCACCGAGAGAGGAGACGCCTCGATTAACCGATTCGTATTCCGTGTGATACGCTGCGTCGGATCTGCGCTTAGTTTGCGGTACACCGTTGGATCTAATATGTCCTGGATTTTCTGCTAATAATCTTTGGTCTCAATTACATGGTGGCACTTACCTTATTAGCAGGCAGTACCAATACGGGGTGTTACAAAAGGGTACGGCCTAACTTTCAGGAAACATTCCTCACACACAAATAAAGAAAAGATGTTATGTGGACATGTGTCCGGAAACGCTTAATTTCCATGTTAGAGCTCATTTTAGTTTCGTCAGTATGTACTGTACTTCCCCGATTCACCGCCATGATTTCATACGGGATACTCTACCTGTACTGCTAGAACATATGCCTTTACTAGTACGAAACAACATGTGGTTCATGCACTATGGAGCTCCTGCACATTTCAGTCGAAGTGTTCGTACGCTTCTCAATAACAGATTCGGTGACCAATGGATTGGTAAAGGCGGACCAATTCCATGGCCTCCACGCTCTCCTGACCTCAACCCTCTTGACTTTCATTTATGGGGGCATTTGAAAGCTCTTGTCTACGCAACCCCGGTACCAAATGTAGAGACTGTTCGTGCTCATATTGTGGACGACTGTGATACAATACGCCATTCTCAAGGGCTTCATCAGTGCATCAGGGATTCCGTGCGACGGAGGGTGGATGCATGTAACCTCGCTAACGGAGGACATTTTGAACATTTCCTGTAACAAAGTGTTTGAAGTCACGCTGGTACTTTCTGTTGATGTGTGTTTCCACTCCATGATTAATGTGATTTGAAGAGAAGTAATAAAATGTGCTCTAACATGGAAAGTAAGCGTTTCCGGACACATGTCCACATAACATGTTTTCTTTCTTTGTGTGTGAGGAATGTTTCCTGAAAGTTTGGCCGTACCTTCTTGTAAACCCTGTATATTCTTGATAGCCGGTAACTCTTCTTTTTTCAGATTGAAAGCTGGTGGTTCTGCTCGGCGCAGTATCCTGGCGGTTTCAGTGCGTGCTTACTCAGTTCTTACACTAGGAAGGGTCCGAAAGGCCACTACGGTACCTAAATTCTTGCTCTGAGGAGCTTTTATACCTGCTTGTTCAGGGAAGCTATAGAAATAAGCAAGTATGACAATACTTTCAATAAAAATAATGAAGTCTCAAGATGAAAGGATACTGGATTCCCGTCTCGTAGCGAACGACCGTCGCAGGTAGCAAGGAAAAAATCGCAGCGGTAATGACCACAGAAAAGCCACTGCAAGTTGGTGCACGAGGTGAGTGTAATCTGCGTCCGCGAGTTGGATTCCAGTCTACCACCAGCAATGGAGGGTGTAGCTTTGACGATGCCACCCACTCGTGCTGGCGAAAAGTTACAAAAATCATCAAACAAAGGTCGGCCGAAGAACCCGAGACAGAAGCCAACATGCAATTTGTTTTCGAACTGAGTCTGTAAATTATAGCGTTGGAGAGAGTATCCTTCTGGACGCCTGTTGTAGCGAGAGCGAGGCGATATTCTGTAATCGCATAATCGTGGCTGACAGGCAGAGGAAGAAGTCGGCGCTGCCACAACGTCCGGACGCCCGTAGATCGATGGCGGGGGGGCATTAGCGGCGACTCGGGTATCCCCGCGAGATGCGCGCCGCGCCGCGCGACGAACCACATCCGTTTACATCGCCTCCGCCCCGGCTCCCCGTCCAGCCCAGTCCCCCACTCCCGCTCCCAACCACCATCCCTCGAGACGCAGTCGCTGACACGCATTCGATAATGGATGGTCACTAGCGAAAGGTCACCTCTCAACATTTCATCCCCCTTTGTTGGACACATCGCAGCTGTCTCACGATTACCTTTTGCCGGACGTCTGAGAGGATGACCCGGCATGAAACGGAACTGTCGTAGGCTTGCAAGGACATTAAGAGGGTTTGTTCTCACGCACCCCCGTCTGCCTCTCAACATTTCTTCTTTCTATCATTCTCTCTCTCTCTCACTGCACTACTACCCTACACTTTTTCCCGCTATTCGTACCCACCTCTCAGTCAACAACGATGTGGTACTTGTAAGCTACACTGCTGCCCATTAAAATTTTGTCGCAAATAAAGATAGAAAATTAGGCAGTTTTGCTTATTGTATGTATAGATTAAAGTAGGAAAAATACATGGTTAAACCTGCACGAGGGTTAGAATAATTATTTTTATTATCACCTGGAAAAAATGTATCTCTGACCATGAAATACGTTAATGATGTTAGTCCTTTTGTGCATATTCGGTCTTGAAAGCGACACTTTTTTTTTCCCAACGATGGATGAACTGGTGGAGATCTCGGGTGCAAAATGCATTTCGGCTGCTTAGAAACCGTTCCACCTCGTCGTCATTCTGGAAATGCCTGTCAAGCAATGGCTTGTTTGTCTGAGAAAAGAGAAAGAAATCTCTGGGTGCCATGTGAGGAGGAAACGAGGATGAGTCAAAATTTGAAACCACAATGAAACAGAATGCAGCATGTGAATTTCAGACAGCACAACCTCAGGTTTCCGCTGTTAATTCGTTCTCTGCATACTGTGGTTAACACTCAACGACGAGTCTGTTGGTACGAATGTGTTATAAGAAATAGGTACGGCCATTTCTGAAGGGCTGCTAGAGGACAAAAAATTATAGTTAGCCTATAGGTTTTTTGCAACGTGCGGCTAATGCTGTAAGTCCATGCGTGTATAGGTAGCGTGTATGGGCAGCAGAGAATGTAAATTACTGAAATACGGAGCCCTTCGAGAAGACACTTACGTCATCAAATGTTGGGAACATCTGCAGAGTGTATAAAAAATTAATCGATATCGTCTTGGCTACATTAAACCTGTGTAACGGACGAGTAATCTTCCACAGACACATTAGGTATGAGCAAATGTGTCGTAGCTGGCTGTGTGAGCTGAGAGGGTGGGGACGCAGGGAGGAGGCATGTGGAAGCGCTGTTGCAAGAGGTCGCTACCTGTTGCCGGCGGTTGGTGGGGATTATACACGGTCCCATCTGCAGCTCCCCGCGTTCACGTGCCACTTAAGGCCGGTTCCCACTAGAGCGCAGCAGCGCGTCGTGCGGCAACGGCAGCGGCAAGCGTTTTCCGCTTTGACGCGGCAGCTCGCGGAATTGGCGTTCCCATCTGGAAGCGGCAGACGCTAGCGGTAGCCAATGACGGACAGCCACTGAGGTACGAGGTGGGACCCATTGAAATGCCCGGTGCGTTTGATTAATTGTATCTTACACCTACATGAAGGAAAGACGAAGTTCGGTGAAGACATACCCAGTCTGGAACCGCAAGACCGCTACGGTCGCAGGTTCGAATCCTGCCTCGGGCATGGATGTTTGTGATGTCCTTAGGTTAGTTCGGTTTAACTAGTTCTAAGTTCTAGGGGACTAATGACCTCAGCAGTTGAGTCCCATAGTGCTCAGAGCCATTTGAACCATTTTTTTGAAGACATACCAATTTTTCATTTTCTGTACATTGTACTGTACTGTACTGTACTGTACTGTACATGCTTTAATGGACAGTGTACAATGTACTCTTTCACATATTTCATTATTCATGTTTTGTCATTTCAACATAAACAGATTTCATGACTACCGTTCATGATTGTTCACTGTCTCCTAACACAATGAAACAATGTACGATAAGAGAGATTATTCAGACAGTTAAGCGAGACAAAAATTTCAAATGTGATACGGTAGCAGGTACAGGAAAAACACTAAGAACACAAAGGCTTGGGGGAAGGGATGAAAGTGGAAGCCACCTGATAAAATTTCGCACAGAACATAATGTAATCATCGCCAGCACCTTCCTTAAGAATCATGAAAGAATAATACATATTTGGAACAAAGTTTTTGAAATCAGATTTTAAATTATGAGATATTTACCGGTGCAGACGCAAACCTACAATAATTTATTGGTTACGAGCTGCGGTTTACAACTAAAGAGACAGTAAACGGTAGCAAATGAAGGAAATGGAACTTGAATAAGTCAAGACCCACAGTTTTTCGATAATCTTAAAATTACCGTAATGCAACGACTGCCTGAAACAGAGGAAGGAATCCGCTAGAATACGAATAGATATCTTTGAGAGAAGAAGTGGTGAATGCAGCAGAGTATGTGAACGGGAAGAAGGTACAGTAGAAATCGTTAGATAAAAATATTAAATTTGACAAGAGGGAAATATATAAAAATGCAGCAAATAAAGTAGGCCATGAGAAATAGAAATATCTAAACATGACGTTGACAGAAAGTCCAAAATTGCAAAGCTGTTTTGCACTTGGAAAACAGGGGGAAGAAAATGAGAAAGAACAAAGGAAACTGCTCAAAGGAGAAACAACTGTCAAGAACTCATTTGGCAAGCCAGAACTAAGCAAATAACAGAAGGCTAGAGAGTGGAAGGAATATGTAGAGAGGAGAGGGGGAGGGGTTGTACAAACTAACATAAGCACAATGTTAGATTCCTGTGAAATGTCTGAACATGCAAGGCAATACTGATCCTACCACTTAGCTAAGTAGACACACTGAAGGACTGTGAAACTGTGTTTATAGCAATTGCATGTTTAGAGAAAGATTTTGACAATCTTAATTAAAACATTCTTTGAAGCTCTGGAGATGTCATCGATAAAACACAGAGCCACGAGATTATCTACAACTTGTACAGAAACCAAACTGCATTTCTAAGTAATTGAAAAGGCAGAAGTGGAGAGGATATAAAATGAAGATCGTGAATAGCAAGGTATTTGTGTGGAATGCAGCCTTGTATGTAAGTGAAACGTGGGCGATGAACAGTTCTGTCAAGAAGACAATGGACGCTTTCAGAACGTGGTGATCAAGAAGAATGCTGAAGATTAGATATGAGGATCGTGTAACTAAAGAAGAGGAACGGAATTAAATAGAGGAGAAAGAGGAAATTATGGCACAACTTTGACTACAAGAGGGGTAAGTTGACAGGACATATTATGAGGCGTCAAAGAGTGAGGGCAAAGGGGTTGGGTGGTTGTATTCTGATAATAATCATCTGTTGAAATGCTATTCTACTATTTTATCTATTAATGTAAGCAGTGAATGTACTCTTCCATGCACTCCTCCACAAAACATTTAAACGAAAACTTAAATCAGCTGAACACCAAATCTTTCAACCACTGTCTGACAACTATTGCATTCACTTTCAACTTTCTATAACTATCACTGGCTAGCTCCACACACATACAGATATAAAGAGAACAGAAATAATCAAACATTAGTTTTCAGCATATCTTTCTTTAGGTTGGCAACATGTACATAAACAAACCAAACAGGAAGGGATATGAGGTGAACACACTGCAGTTACGACTTCAAATCAGTGTTTTCGGTATAATGTCTACAGCTAGTGACAGAAGAAAAAGGAGCGAACTTGGAAATGTGCTTATGTTCCATAATCTAAGTTTTAGTTCAACCTCCAGCATGTGACCAGGTGAGGGGAAACGCAAATATCCACCAAAAACTCGATTCACTGTAAGTAATCAGTTATTCACGCAAAAAAAGATGTGAACTGTTTTATAATCTGCAAGTATCACATATCAAAACAAAACTGAATCATTCTAGATTCCACCGAAGATGCCTTAAAGTAAAAGGCGAAACCCGTTTTGAACCAATAAAGTACGCTGGATAATGAAAAAAACGTTTGTTACTTCCAAAGGAAATAATCAATAGCTGTAGATACTTAGCAAATTACATCTTATGACATACCAGCAAATTAGTCACGGTTTAACTTCTCATTCCACATGCTATTAAATGCCGTTTAAAAAAATTCATCTATCCCTTCCGAAAAAACTGTAGTTTCTTTCATATCTCGGTAGATAAACAGATTTTGGATATTTATCATGCGACGAAGTACGTGACTTTTTACAAGTTATCGTTTGCAAAAAAACACGTTTCGATTTCCTGAACCGTTTAGAAAATTTGCAGTTGATACAACCACATGGTTTACGACGAGCAGGACGAAAGTATCGTTCGCGTCGCGAGCGACCTGCGCGCGGTCACCGCACAGCCCGTCCGCCGACATATCATTCGATATCTCGAGAACGGTGATAGCTATCGATCTGCTCTCAGCTTTAAAAACAATTTCGATATGTTGACTAAATTTCATACGCAATAATGTATTACCTAAAATGAACTGTACGCAAAGTCCACGCAATGCGTTTTTACCTCTGCACACTCATTAAAATTTTGTGTAAAGGTTTACGTAAATGCGATACAGCAAGTAACCACGACGAATAACGAAAATAAATTCGGTCCTTTATCGAGAGAAGATGTCAGGCTGTAACATGCCAAAGAATCAAATTTTTCTGCCGAATAGTTTCCTTGGAATCGGATGATAAGTATTTCATAGCTGCCGCCGCGTCCGCGCCAGCGGTTCGGCGAAAGTTCGTGTGGCCCGGGATTCCGTTCCTGACGTCACGCTCAGCGCGTTCTGTGATTGGCGGCGCGCATCTGAAGCGGAAGCGGTTCGACATGGGCAAACCGCGACGCAGAGGCCGCCGCGCCTTGCCGCTGACGCCGTTTCCATCGCAACCACGCGGTTTTGACGCGCGGCAGCCCTAGTGGGAACCGGCCTTCAGTCACCCTACGGAACGAAGCGGCGCAGTGGTTGTCACATCGGACTCGCATTCAGTGGGGGCGGAAATGAGATCCCTCCACGGCTATATACAAGAGGTTTCCTGTGATTTCGCTGAAACGCTTAAGACAAAAACATGACTTATGCTGTAATTCACCGAATTACAAGCAATAGCAATAACATGTGTTATTTTCAGGGTAATTATGTAGACATGATGTAAGGCCACGGATCAGAATTTTAGTCACCCTGTTACGAGAGCACACCCGCCACTTTGAAGAGCTGTAGACGGCGCAGGGCTTGCAGGTGCTCACTTGACCCTACCCCGGTGGCACAAGTGGTATGTACGTATCAGCTGGTTGTATTGGATCAGTGCAGTAAAATATATTATCTTTGAGGACGTACAGAATGGCAGAGACGATACACCGTGTTTCGACGTTCCCGTGACCACACAGTGGCTGTAATTGCCCGATTTCTCGGTGTATGGACTAGAACTGTCCAACGTGCCTACAAAGAATGGTGTACCACTCTCATCCATTTAACACGGCATGAGAACAGCGCTGGTAAAAAAATCCTAACCGACAGAGGCCGCCGCCGAGAAGTGTAACGCCTTGTCAGTGAAAGTCGGTTTCAAACGACAGTCTTTGCAGCTGTCAGTGACGAAGTTTCCCAGCGAACATAACGAAGAGAATAGTATGCAATGGGCTTTTCGAGGCGAGTGCCTCGCAAAAAGACACTGATCGCAGCGGTACATATATCTGCGTGTCTTCAGGGGTCCATACAACACACAAACGGAACAGTAGGTATTACCTTACTCCCTCAGAAAAATAGTTGTTACTATTGTCAGTCTGCAGTTTATATCCTTTTTACTTCTGCCATTATCAGTCACTTTACTGCACAAGTATGAAAATACTTTTAGTGTCCCATGTCTCAATCTAACTCCCTCAGCACAACATGAATTAAATCGACTAAATTCGGTTACTCTTGTTTTACTTTTGTTGTTGTTAATCGTATAATTTTCTTTCGTGACACTATCCACTACGTTAAACTTTTCTAAGTACTTTGCCGTTCACCACACAATTTGAATGTTATCAGCAAAGCTTAAATTTCTTCATTTTGTTCCTTCTACTTGATTCCTATTCCAGAGATCTACTTATTCCTCTTTACTAACTGATGAGTGTATGCGGGACATTAAAAAGTTTTAATGATCAGCTTCTGACCATGAAGGTTGATGCGAATATTAGACCTTCTCCACATATTCACCCTTGCTTGAATAAGACACATTTTTCCCAACGATGGATAACTTTGCGGGGACATTTGTTAGAGAAATCTACGTTTCCGAAATTTCCACCTCGAAAATCATTACGTCATCATGCCAGAAATGCCAGCCACTCAGTAGCTTCTTCATCCGAAGATAGAGGTAGAAGTTACTAGGTGATATGTCGGAACAATGTGCGGTCAGCCAAAATCTGATACGTCAAAGAAGCAGCATGTGCGACTGCGTCCTGCGCAGAATGAACTAGAGCATTGACGTGGAGCGAAAACAAGCCCTGGGATAGTTTCCAACGACGCTTCTTGTTGATAGTCTCCTATAATCTCGTCACGAGATTTCAGTAGTATACTCCTATGACGATATGCCTTTTACGAGGTCTGTTAACATTAGACCATGGCAGTCTCAATATTACCTTACCTAATAATCTTTCGATCTTCGCCTATTTCGGTGGTGGTGAATCCACACGTCTCTCCTGCCTGCTTTTCTCCTTCGTCTCAGAGTCACAGTAATACAGTCAGCACATGCCCACGGTAACTAAGCGTAAAGGAGGCATCTAAATTGGCCTGATATAGTCTCAACATTTCTGCTGCTGCCTCGGTTCGGGAAGCTTTTTGAATTGGTGTAAGCAGTCAGGGGACCCAGCGGGGGCAACTTTTATCATGTTGAAAATCTCGGAAAGATCCTGGAAACTAATTCATGACTTATCTTCGCTTTTTCCACTACGGTTTCGATTGTGTTGAGCACCAGGGTCTGCCCTTATCTTGCGATTGCCGGTTTTACGTAGAGAGATGGTCTTCCACTTCGAAGTGCCACATTCAGACTTGTTTCACCACACTGGAAACGTCTGCACCACCTAACCACTGTGCCATATGGTGCTGCACTGTTGTACCCTTCCACCAAGCTGGCACGGACCGAGCCGGGTAGCTCAGTGTTTAGTGTTTATCACACTGGACTCACATTCGGGAGGGCGACGGTTCAAACACACGTCCGGCCACCCTGATTTACCTTTTCCTTGATTTCCCTAAATCTCTTAAGGCAAATGCCGGGTTGGTTCCTTCGAAACGGCACAGGCGCTTTCCTCCTCCATCCTTCCCTAATCCGAGTATGTGCTCCGTCTCTAATGACCTCGATGTCGACGGGACGTAGGACACAAACCTCCTCCTCCTTCTCGGATTGTTGCAGCGTTGTCCCCCTTCAAATGCAGAAAATGAATTACAACACAGTCCACTTTGTGGGTGGGCTGAACTTCAATTAATTACGTTATTTTAGTTATTCGAGGTGATAATTAAAAATTTTTGATTTGTGTTCGTACTGACTGAGTAATCTGAACGCTCTTCTCCACTACTGCCTTCCTTCCTATTCCTTTCACTATTAGAAATACAGTTCGTGTTCTACACAAGTTGTAAATGACATTATACTGTAAACTGACCAGAAGACATTCTCGGATCTCAGTGTAACTACGTAAACATATACACACCATCGGGGGAGAGGGGGGGGGGGTTGTAAATAAATGATTGTAGTGGCAGTTGTCTGTGCAGGTAGAACGGCAACAAGGGTGCATTAATATTTAACCTATCTAGTCCGCTAGGCTGTAAAAGGGGCACGAACACCGTCAGATGTTGAGTGATGACTGGTGGTGGTGGTGGTTAGTGTTTAACGTCCCGTCGACAACGAGGTCATTAGAGACGGAGCGCAAGCTCGGGTTAGGGAAGGATTGGGAAGGAAATCGGCCGTGCCCTTTCAAAGGAACCATCCCGGCATTTGCCTGAAATGATTTAGGGAAATCGCGGAAAACCTAAATCAGGATGGCCAGAGACGGGATTGAACCGTCGTCCTCCCGAATGCGAGTCCAGAGAGTGATGACTGTAAAGGACACGGAGACGCTACTTACTCCTGTGAGGCTGCGTTATCAGAACCAGCGCTGGACACGTTGTGATCAGCATTGGGCCAGCTGGTCGAATCGTACAATTTCCAGCTTTGTGGGGCATTCGGATGTGACAGAGTAGCCCGGTGTCGCACTGCACGGCAGCTTGGCGTGAGGCGTACTCGACGTCGAGGTTCCGGCCGACCACCGCTTCATTGTCCACCGAGCGCATCGTAATCCCTTCACATCTGCGCCGCCGTCCGAGGGCGAGCAGTGGTCTCCCTGCCACATTTCTTGTCGTCCTTTGCCGTCGGTCAGAGACTAGCAACAGCTGGACCAGGGAGTTCGCGTCGTTTGCTTAGGCTGCCGTTAAGACCACAACACGTGCTACCGTCTTTGGGGTACTGCCGTGACCGGAAAGTATGTACTGCGGGTGAATGGCGTCGCATTGTGCTCAGCGATGAATAGCGGGTGTGCACTACCCAGGATGATCTTTTGTCGACCAGCATAGCAGCGTCTTCAGGAGAGGTCCAAAGTTTTGGAAATCCGAGCGCTGTTACTCAGGCACCGAGGTGTGGGGAGCCATCGGATATGACTTCTGGTTACGACCGGTGAGTGAGGGACACCCTGCGTTCTCGTGTGTTTCTTCTTGTGCGGCAGTACCGTTGTGCCATTTTTCAACAGGACAATGCTCGTCCACAATTGGCACGTGTTTCAATGAACAGTCTGCGCGATGTTAATATACTCCCGCGGCCAACAAGATCCTCAGAACTGTACCCGACAAACCACGTGATGTGCCACCCCGCCGTCATATCCGTGTCATTGCCAGTATCCGTCATATTAAGGACAACAATTGTAAGACGACATGCCTCAGGAGTAGATACGACGGCTTTGTGACACCCTTCCCAATCGAATCAATGCATGCATTCAGTCCAGAGTGAAAGCAATGTTATACTGATAAATGGGCTCATACCGTAAAGTTCCTTCTAAATTTAACTTTATATTGTAGTCACTGAAATAACATCACATGCCCTCTCTTCCCACGGTGTCTGATACCGTTCCCTCCTCCTTTTGTCCTGCAGTGTATGAGGCAAAAATTCACAGGTTACGCACAACTGTAGCGGAAAGGAGAGTACGACAAGCCGAGGCGCAGGATGAGACAGAGTTTCCATCTCTCCGCCTCGCAGCCTATCCAGCAGGCAGGGCGAGGAACGCAGGGGGTAGCGCAGCACAGTACACGCCGGCGGTGTGTAGGCCTACCAGCCAGCAGCTCCCTTAGGTCCATACGCATCGCTTCCCCTTCAGGTGAAATGTTGCGCAAACACGGCGACCCCTGCGCCGCTAGAACCATTTGCCGAAGCATTGGCGGCGGCGAGGGCGGTAACGGAGGTGGCCAGGAAGCGCCCGTGTGCTCGGCGCCGCTGCAATCCGCGCTGACGAGACGGGCTCCACACAATACCTCGCCTCAATTCTGAGACGACAAAATACCTTCCGAGAAGTTTCACGTTACCACACGAGCGTCTAAATATTCGTTTTGTCGTCCCCTAAGGGAGTTTAATATCAGTGCGCCTTCAATTTGAGTCTTTCTTATAGCCCCTACACAAATATCAGTGGCAAACTAGCGAGAATGAGGATGTGCACAAGCATTCTGCGCAAGCTAAAGAGCACACCCCGTGGCTAGTCACGACCTATTTCACTCTAGTCACGACATATTTCAATCTTCAGGGAATCCAGAATTGTGCGGAATTTTGTGCCGGTGCCACGTCTGTTACTGGGGCAGTAGTAAGCTCCCAATTACAGATATGCAGATTTTACGGTTTGCGAATAATTCGTGCATTGTTCGACGATTTTTGAAAAAGTAAAAAAGAGGCCTGAAATTTTGTATTATAACGACAAGGAATATTATCGTTTACATCATACTATTATGCATGCGACTCGTATTTTATTACGCACATCGCGGCTTTCAGGTGCACTGGTTTCTTACTAAAGTATGTAGAACAAAATTCGTTTGACTATACCGACTTGTGACTCTGGGAAAATAAGAACCGCTTTCAAGAAAAAATGAATGAAAAACAGAAAAGAAAGATTATTTCCCGTAAACAGACTGGAAGCAAGTGGTATGAAATATAGCATCTTCAATGAGTAACTTTGTTAATAAGTTGCCAGTTTCCGGCGATCAATGCGTATTTATTTCAATGGGCTTTTAAATGTGAACTGTAGCATGTTTTTTAAATACTGTAAATATCAGTTTCCGGTAAAAACATGTGTATTTTGGATTATCCATGTTTTTCTGTTGTCTGAGTAGCCTCGGGTCAACATTAACGCAAATAATTGGGAGTTTGCTGTAAACGCAGGTTTGGTCTTCAAGAGACGAAAGAAACCTGGATTATCCATGTTTTTCTGTTGTCTGAGTAGCCTCGGGTCAACATTAACGCAAATAATCGGGAGTTTGCTGTAAACGCAGGATTGGTCTTCAAGAGACGAAAGAAACCTCTGTCAGCTTTGATCAACAGGTATGTTGCCAGATACGATTGGTGTGCAGACACGCTTCTTCTACTTGAGTCTGAGCCTGTCTCAGTCACATCAGCATACCTGACGATTTGGTGTACGGTTTCAGTGTGTCAGTAATTTTCAGTACACCATCACAAAACCAAAGCGTTCATTCATGAGAAAAATATATGTTTTTCATCGTACATTTTCTACCACTATTGCAGAACTAGTAAGAGGAACACATAAATGAGACTACAGCCGTATCTGAAGGGTAAAAATAGACTCAAGATTTGCGTCGAGCGGTCCTGTATGGTAGATATAGCTATTATAACATCGTTCAAGAAATCGAGGCTCTGGCTTCAGTGTGTTACAGTGAATATTGTAAGATATTACACTATCGGACAGATTTGTTTTTCTGAAAGCCTCAGCACAGATCAGAAACTACACAAACACTGCGTTTCAAACTGACTTAAGTACATTTCAGGAGTGGATTTCCCATGTTGGCCGTCCCAACTCTCTTTGTCGAATAACGTAAGACGTTTCACATTTCTAACCAAAATTTGCAATCTTCGTCAACAGCTTACAGTGACATAAATCATTCTAATATGTGATCAACTGTGATTTGTCCCTTCTGAGACACTTCGCAATGAAGATTTCACATACGAACGAAAGCGAAAATTGCCCGCAGAGAAATGTTCGAGTTAGTGTGGCCTAAAGTTCAACAGAAAACTTCAAGTGCCACATAGTTCACAGTTAGCAGATAAAACTGCAGTCGTCGGATGAGTAGAAGGAATAGCGTTATAAAGGGCAAAAATACTTGAACCACTCTTCATTCCAGTTGTACATCGTCATCCAGTCGCTCCCACTGGGTGTTCTGGAGCAAATACATGTAAATTTGAACCAAAAATTTTTAAGTTGTATGCTCTCTAAACATGCAGAAACATTATTTCCTATTTGACTTATAAAACGGCTGACTACTCTGCTAAGAATAAAAGATCAAAAGCGTACTTAAAAAAAAAAATTAAATAACGCATCCCCTACTCAAGTAGTTAATCTTCATTTCGATTAAGTCTGCCTGTGGTTACAAATGTTCCTTCTAGACGCTTGAAAAAACCTAGAATGCGACGAAAGTGATAGCTCTGAGCTGGCCAGAAACAGAGATACTGTTACGAACAATGAGAGTCCAAATATTGCGAAAAGAGCTGTTCTCCCCATATCAATCTTACAGTTATTCTTTTACCTAAACTTGATAAGAAATGTAGTCTACAGCTTTCAATATATGTGGATTTTTTTCGTGTTAGCTAGGACAAAGTAATAATGAAGTCTTAGAACCAGAAGACAGTGAGGAAACGACAGTAAGCAACACGAAATAAAATAAAAAATTACGGTAAAGTAATAATGGCCTGGAGTACTTTTGGTAAATTAGACAGGGTTTCGGAAATAAGCTCCTGATAAGTCTGAATCACAAATTTTACGAATTGTGTTGCCACTTTATGGCAGCGCGATACTAACTTTTAATGCGACACCATTCAGAAACTGAAGATTTGTCGCCAGAGGATGAAAAGCTGCATGTCGGAAATTAAAACGACAGACGATAAAACAGGCACTTGGATCAGAGCAGGTTACTCCATAGGACACATGTTGAATACGTTATGACTCCCGCTCTTTAGGGAGGGCTGCGAGCGCACCGCCTAGTTTCTCGGTGGAAACTTAATTATGCGAAGTCTTGAATATAGTAATAGTATACAGGATTATGTGAACATTATTGTGCATCACTGGAAACACCGACATAAAATTATGTTTTCAACCATTTCAAAAATACAATACTCATAATTCTATTTAGATAACCACCACACTGCAAATTGCATTGTTAACAGAACTTGTCTAAAAATCACGCGTTGATATACATTCGCATAGGACGCTAACCGAAATAAGGGGATAGTATGAAACAGTAAGTAATCCCCACTCCCGAATCAAAGTCTTTAGAAAATCCAACTTCCACGCATAAAACAGCTTCAGATATCTGATTACTTTACAAATGAGCTAATGTGTCAAATATTCAACGCTAACTGTAAGCATGCAAAATCTTTACGGTTGAAGTTTGGTTTTGACTTTTTCAGTAGCTTATTTGTGAATAATATGGTTAGGATTTTACATTTACATTCCATTCCAAGAAAAGCTAGTTTTTTAGGCATTTCAAAGCATTCGACGTCGTATCTCTTGAACCATGTGTCGAACAATGATATAAGTTTGCTGTTAAATTCAGTGGTATATGTGGAGGCGGACTGCAAAATGCATTGTTAACAGAGTTAGTTTTGAAAAAGGAAACAATTAAAACGTCATTCGTGATGCTGAAGATGTACTGCATGAACAGTGAAAGTTATGTAAGCATTCGACTGTAAGTGCTGTTGTTCTTAAATACTGGATGAATGTAGTCAGGAGTTGCACTGCATCAAGACATAACAGGATGACTCAACTGCCCCTACTGATGGATTTTATGCAACCCCCAACGTCATCAGTTACCACGCGCAAGATTTTCATATCCTCTTCCCCGCTTCGTGCAAACTATTAGTCCTACAGGACTTTCTTGTAAGAAATTTAATGTAGTTAAATTTTGTACTGACAAGTGAGACACATTTTCGCTACAGGCTGTAGTTTTCGAATTATTCAATAAAAACTTAAAAAAAATACCTACAGATGCATTTTTCTTGTGTAACTCGAAAAACTTGGCCTCCAACGGAAATGCATTCCAGTAAAAAAATTAACAGCATTAAATTTTAGGTGTAGACTTCGCACGTAGTGAGTGAGAGAATATGAAAATCTCACATGTGGTTTTTTATGACACTGTGGGTTGGATGAAACCGATAGGTAGTGACAGCTGATTATGTTGGAACGTGAGGTCACTCTCGTTCGAGGTGATGGACAGGTCACAGTCAAACACCTCGTTGCACAATTGGATGTCGCTGTTGGTAGAGCTAACACCCTCGTCCAGCTGTTAGAAATGTATGGCTCCTGGTATCCACCCTGCAGCCCTGATCTCACACCTCCGGCTTCCATTTCTTTGGTCCAATGAATGCAGCACTCCGCGGGAAGCAGCACGTGGATGACGGGGAGGTTGTTGTTGAATCGAGACGTCGGCTCCGACGGCGACCTGTAGGGTGGTACGGAGCGAGCGCACGCGCCCTCCCAGTAAGATGGTGGAAGGCGGACACATTGACGAATATGGTTTTGTAGCCAAAATAGTGGGGAATAATGTGGAGTATTGGACTCCTGAATAAAACCAACCTGCTTTCATAAAATATGTCTTGCATTACCCATTGAATACACTTATATCTGAGTTTTGAACTTCATGTACCATGAATAATCAAAAAATATAAAAATCTTATTGCTATGTGGACCACGTTTTAGTGAAAACAAGAATAAGAGCACTCTGGGTACCTGATCACTTTGTTTATACGCGGCCTAAGCATGTTGTGGTAAAAAGTTTTGGTTTGGTTATATGATGGAGAGCCGTATTATTAATATAAGGCAAAAATTACTACTCGAATTTGTGCAGGAAAGTTTTACTGGGCGTTCATTCATATTTTACGCAGAATAAAAATTAATGTTAAAAATTACGAGTATACATTGCTGAATAGAGACTCTGCAGTTCATCATTATTATGGACCCTGCACGATCTCGTTTCTCCTTCACGTGGACTTGCAAAATTTGGAAATTGTGGTAAGTTCCTAAGGGATCCAAGCTACTGAGGTCATCGGTCCCTAAGCGTACACACTGCCTAATCTAACTTAAACTAACTTACGCTAAGGACAACACACGCACGGAGGACTCGAACCTCCGGCGGGCAGCCACGCGACCGTGGCAAGGCGCCTCAACCGCGCGGCTAGCCCGCGTGCCGTGGACTAGGGAACAGCAAGTGGTGGAAGACTTTGAACACAATAAACCTGACATGCGGAGTTAACGTAGACAGCTATATGGAACACGGAAGTTCTGTGCTGATCTCTAGAGACACCGAAGACTGAGGTGGTAACAGTCAGAGAAAGAACATTTCTCACAGTTGCAAAGTGCTGGGCTTAGCTGCTTCGTGCACGTACGAGTACCTCAACCAATCACCTAACATGGTTTTGAAGATGTCTCTATGGAAACCACTCAGGGTTGTCGCAGTTCTAAAGCTGTAGCTGTTTGTGCTTCGCAGAAGAATACTGGCAACAGTCCTGTCAGCTATCAGAAATATTCTGTCGACAATTCTGCTATAGGAGGGTGGACAGTGTTATACTTCGATAAAAGAAACTTCGTGAGGTGGAAGAGGCTGGCCGCCAGCCAGTCACAGCTGCCTCAGGCTCATTGTTTTGTCTACTCTGCACGCAAAAGCGGAGCACTGCAGGTCCTTGTCCTTTTTTTGTGCGTGGAAGCCGTCGCTTTCGTGAGCAGGTGGCAGTGGCATGTTGTGTTCGAGCCGAACCGGTTGCTCCACTGCCCATCACAGACATCTGTAACCATAAAGTTACTTTAATCGAAGTACAGATAATATGTAGAGACAACTTGGACGCGTATTGCTGAAGAGTGTAATGCAATGAGAAGCCTAGAGGCCTTCGTCACTGTCCAGTGGTGGATGATATTTTTACATGGCTATAGCAGTCTTTGTGTATGCACAAAAATACACTGAGGTGACAAAAGCCACAACTTACATCCTTATTTCGTGTCGGACCTCCTTTCTCCCGGCGTAGTGCACCAACTCGACGTAGCACGGACACAAAAAATCGTTGGAAGTCACCTGCAGAAGAATTGAGCCTTGCTGCTTCTGTAGCTGACCACAACTGCGAAAGTGTTGCCACTGAAGGATGTTCTGATCTCTCGATTACGTCTCGTAAATGATCGATGGGATTCGTGTGAGGCGGTCTGGGTAGCCAAATCATTCGCTCTGTTCAGTCGGACCAGAGGACCTGGTCGATTCCCTGACACAGCGCACGCCGTCACGCAGCCCCCACCGCCGTGCACAGTGCCTTGTTATTAACAACGTGGGTCCGTGGCTCAGTGGGTACGGACCACACTCGAACCCTATCAGCTCTTAGCAAACGAAATCGGGACTCATCGACCAGCCCACGGGTTTCCAGTCGTTTAGGATCCAATCGATACGGAGAGGCACAGGAGGCGATATAGTGCTGTTGGCGTAGGCACTTGCAACCGTCGTCTACTGCCATAGCCCGTTAACGCCACATTTCGCCGCCCTGGCCTTACGGATACGTCCGACATTATTCGACGCAGCGTTGCTTGTTAGCACTGGCGACTGTACGCAAAAGCCGCTGCTCTCAGCCGTTAAGTACCGGCCGTCGGCCCTGCGTTGTCCGTGCTGAGGGATACATTTGGTATTCTCGGCACACTCTTCACACTTCGGATATTTAATTCCCCAACGATTTCCGAAACTGAATGTTCCATGCGTCTAGCCGCAACTACCATTCTGCGTTCAAAGTCTTTTCATTCCCGTCGTCCGGCCATAATCACGTTGGAAAGCTTTTCGTATGACTCACCTGATTACAAATGACAGCTCCGCCAGTGCTCTGCTCTTTTATAGGCTTTGTCACCTGAGTATAGCTTCCTCTGTACATGCACAAAACTACGTGTATACGTGTTTTGAATATAAAAGACCGACCTCTTTTGCCTTTGTTTTTTGTAATCTTACCTTGTCTTACGGCTCATTAAAATGGCGGTTGGAAGACACTGTCTAGCCGAGCCTGTGAGACGGGGTGTTTTACAACAGCTCGTAGCGACACCTGGCATTTAGCCGGGCTCTGTTTAATAGTTGAGGAGGGTAAAGGGGGCGGGAGTTGCCTCCTGCCGCCGCGTTTGTCTTTTGTCTTCCGCACAAAGGCGGCCCCTCCCCGTGCCCCGTGTCCCGGGAAGGCGGCGGCCGTCGCGTCGCGTGGCGCACTGTGGAATTTCCAGCCTTTTGCCGCTGTATAGTCGCCGCGCTTTCTGCTCAGTCGCCGCCAATCGCTTTTCCTCCTCTCCTCCCCTCCCCTGCCCGTACTTTGTGTTCTGCTCATGCTTTCGGCAATAATGGCCGACAGTAGACTTTCGGGCTAAAACCGAGGACCTCACGTCAATGGCAGATTGCCTCTTAATGCTTTTAAAGCACTCTTTCTGCTTACATCAAATATTACTTATTAATGCAGGTAAGAAAGAGGGCGTAGTGACGTAGAGAATGAGAGGAAGAGAGAGAGATAGAGAGAGAGAGAGATAGAGAGAGAGAGAGAGAGAGAGAAAGAGGTTATCACTGTCATTCTATGGTGCTAAAAGGGTGTAAATTCACACCCTTCATTATTTCAATTAGTGAAGTGCAAATGCACTCAACATATTATCTGAAATGAAGTATTTTGTAAAAGAAAGTAATGCATCTCAGGTTGTTACCCTCACGTTGTACACCATGTTTTTACACGCAGCTCCCTTTTAACAGACCGCAATCAAGGATCCACTGCCCAAACGACTATTTAGTGTTACTCACTTATAGCTAAGATCTCCTCACTCACAACTTCGACTTTCAACAGAAGGTGAACTTTTTTTAGGAAATTTAATATTAGGCAGCCTTAGCTGCGGAGAAAGTGTGACATTAAATGCTCTGTAGAAATTATTATTGCTAATGTTACTCAGGTTAGTAGTATAACAGGGAAAGACCTTGGAATCTAAACATCAGTATCTTCGACTAAATATATACGTGCACCACTTGCGTTTACTTCCGTGAATTGGGCTTCAATGCAAAGCCACCTCCAGCTCCCTCATACCCTTAATGGACGGTGGAATTCTTGAGGCATCCTTAAGTCGCTCACTATACACCTCACCAATTTCTCACGCCACCATATCTTGCCGGAGTACTTCTGAAGCGGGAACATTAACCGGAAAGCTTAGACTTGGCAATGTCCTGCCATGCTACGGCAGAACACTCATCCATGCCATGCACCCTTCCGTGAACTTCAAGTCCCAGACAGGAAGTCTGTCCCAGTACACACCATCATGTTCGTCCCAGCCCACCGTTTCCTTCTGTCTTTCAACAGGTAGTTGCCTCTTTGTGTTTGCCATCATTTCACGTTACGAAAGACCATTTCATCTCCTTGGTGTCTCGTGGGCTTTATCATTTTATTATCCTACAATGCTACTGTCATTTTTAGCAGCACGTACATTATCATCTCTATGTATAGTTGGTGAACTACTGTAGGCTAGTGCAGTCCGTCCCAAGTAAGCGTAGATTATGATAGTAGCTTAAGTCAGTTAAGATTAGAGTTGTGAAAATACCATAGGCGACCGTAGAGTGCCACTAGTATTTGGTCACTTAAGATCGTAACCACGTTACCTGAATGATATGTGTGTTCCATAGCTGTTGGACGTTATCCCATTTCGATCGCTTTGTTTGCATATGCGATCAGTGCTTACTAGATTCTGCTAGAAACCAGAAGCGGTGAACTGTCTAGAAAATGAGTGAAGATATATAAAGGGCCTTCTAACCAATGGAAAATGTTTGTTCTACATAGCTAACCTCCCATCTGTTGCTTAAGAATAAACAGTATTTATACATAATCTGAAATTGTCAATAATTATTTCAGTTCTTAGTAAAAGTTGTCGATTTGTAACGTGAAATAGGGTCATGCTGTAGCAAAAAAAAAAAAAAAAAAAAAAAAAAAAAAAAAAAAAAAACAGTCAAACATCGTTTCAGTACCTCGTCTGAACTTACATAAAACATTTTACTGTTATTCATAAACAACTTTCGCACTTATCGACAATAGCAGGAAACTCTAACCTTTTATCGTGATGAAGAAAGAACGTTTATTGAGTACGAAAAACAACAATAAAAATATAGATCTTTTCGTGTATGTGCATGTAAACTGTGTTTGCATCAAAATTAATTGCTTTGGTTACATGAAAGCGCCAGAGTTACGCGATAAATTAATTTTTATTACTTATAAGATAAAATTTATATTTTATAAGGATATACAATACTTAACAGACTAACACCGAACGATTTACGGTTCTGATTTAGTGCTAGACAATAAACAAACAAAAACAAAAGAGAAGCCGTTGGCTCCCAGTTCATTTATGTTTCTTTCCCCACGAATACTACCGACAATCCTACCGTTTGCCACGTAATTTAAGTATTGCGCCAAAACGACCGAAGCGTAGTTTTGGTAGAGCGCAACTCTCTCTATATGTGTAATAAAATCACCTTCTAATTATGGTGTACGCGTACGTGGAGACAGTGTATACGCAGCTATCGCAGACATAGTGTAACTGAGGCGGAATAAGGGGAACCAGTCCGCATTCGCCGAGGCAGGTGGAAAACCGCCTTAAAAACCACCCACAGGCTGGCCGACACACCGGACCTCGACGCTGATGATGATGTCGTGTGACGAGGGCCTCCCATCGGGTAGACCGTTCGCCTGGTGCAAGTCTTTCGATTTGACGCCACTTGGCGACTTGCGCGTCGATGGGGATGAAATTATGATGATTAGGACAACACAACACCAAGTCCCTGAGCGGAGAAAATCTCCGACCCAGCCGGGAATCGAACCCGGGCCCTTAGGATTGACATTCCGTTGCGCTGACCACTCAGCTACCGGGGGCGGACGGACCTCGACGCTAATCCGCCGGGCGTATTTGTGCCGGGGACCGGCACTCCTTCCCGCTCGGGAAGCAGCGCGTTAGACCGCGGCCCTGATGGTCACCCATCCAAGTGCCGGCCACGCCCGACAGTGCTTAACTTCGGTGATCTGACGGGAAGCGGTGTATCCACTGCGGAAGGCCGTTGCCTATGTATTCTTTTGGGTAGAGAGGAATTTTTTTTCTTCTGCCAGCCTCCGTCTCGTGGAAAATTGAAATAACCACAAAGAACAGGAAGTATAACTGGTAGCTGATGGCTAGCAGTTTGCAGATATTTGTCGAAAATCTTGTTGTACGAACTTCAGCTGCTACGAAAAATCTTTACTTTTCATACCAGTTTCGGTTGCTACTAAACTTCATCAAGCAACCGAAATTTTTCAAATACAGTATCTGTGTAGCAGCGTACGCGATGGTCCAACTTAGTTTACATAACATCAAAAATATGAACTGGTTTTGAGAAACTGTTTGTGTCTAAAAAAATTGTTCAAATGGGTCTGAGCACTATGGGACTCAACCGCTGAGGTCATTAGTCCCCTAGAACTTAGAACTAGTTAAACCTAACTAACCCAAGGACATCACAAACATCCATGCCCGAGGCAGGATTCGAACCTGCGACCGTAGCGGTCTTGCGGTTCCAGACTGCAGCGCCTTTAACCGCACGGCCACTTCGGCCGGCTGTTTGTGTCTGATGATGATTCACAACAATCGAAAGTGGTAGCCAAAATAAAGGTTTTCTTAACACATGACAGTCACACAACATGATTTTCAACAAAGAAAAATAATTGAAAGAGAAGAGTGGCTACAGCCAGTGAGTAGCCTGTCGTTGGTACAGGGCTGCCGCTGTTCCGCATCGGCATAGGTACTTACGCATGCGAGCAGTCTACCACGTCAACATACTGGCCGGTTCTAGGGAAGTCACGTATAATGAAACGGTGATTTAATATAGAATAATTTCAAACGATCACTCACTGTCAGTTCTTTTAGTCACAACCGCACTTCAGACGCACTGCTTCCAGCTGAGACAATACCGAAAAGCGTAGTATTATAAGTAGTGTGGCGGTGGGAGGGGGAGGGGGAGCAATTTGAGGGGACGGCTTGCTAATAGCAAGTTCACTCATGTGTTGTGCAGTTCAGTCCGACCAAGTAATAAGATTAGGCGAAGTGCATTTACCGTCAATTATCCAGGAAAAAAAAAGGGGGGGGGGGGAAGAGAGGTGGATCAAAAAAGCAAAAAGCGGAAAACGGAATACTATTGCTTAACTTCAGCGCAGTCACTATGCTCAACGAAGTTGCCCTTGAGACTGTTCCGATAGTACTTTTAATTTTTTGGAAATGTTTTTCAGTAAAATCTAATTAGTGAAGAAATGGCGTTATTCGTCTTCAGTACTTCAAAGGCGTTTGTGGATATCTCAGTAATCAATTTGCGTCAGATCAAAAAACTGTCATGATCTATCGTTCCTCATATTCTGCAACGCCCTGTATATTCCAGTAGTATATTTCTTTGTTAAGTACAATAATACGGAAAGAAACTAGCCGCTTTCACCACATCACGAATCGTGACATTCCCCTCAAGAATGGAGAAAATTAAATGGTTTGATGTAATATGTTGTTTGTCGATCAAGTGAATGAACGTTGATTGCTTAATTAGTAATTATTTTTCTTTTCCTTGTGATTCGTACACGCGTTTCAAGAATATGTCCAGATCACAAGCAGCCTTTACACTAAATTATGCTGCATGGTGGCTGTTACAGGTAGTTATATCTGAGTTTCTAGAGACGTCGTTCAGTTCCAGTTTCAGCAACACTGCACGTATTTCCAAAGAAAAAAAAAAGACAACAAGCTCGTCTTAAAGCCCCCATGTAACATAATTTAATGCAAAGGCTCTTGATTTCGGTGAAACAGCAGCAACAGCCAAAAGCTAAAGTAAACCAACGCTTTCATAAAACAGCTTGTCGTTTCAAATTGGAGTAAAGCCTTTGATAACACGCTAGGGAGCAACAGATAGTCAAGTAGATGAATCCATAGATCTAAATGATCTAGAGCCGCCTTCTGCAACCAGAGATTTCTGGTACCGACAATGATTCGTTGTTCGCAGCGCTTCTTAGTATTAAGTCACGCTTCCGCATTTAATTGAGCCTTGCCTGTAAGCCCACTAACGTTTTGAAGGCTCGTCCTAATTTTCAGAAACCTCCTGACAACCGAGTCCCAATTATTTGAAGTGCAGACTACAATCGAAATGTGCTCTGAAAGGGCCTTGTGCTTGTTTATTCAGGTTGTATTCGGCCAACGCAGATTCCAGTACTCGATATGTCGCTGGTATTCGATGCGCAGTGGCCTCCAGCGCAGATACTATCACATAAACCTGCAGTATTATAAATACCTGGAACCCCTTAACAGGCCTCAACATCTCTTTCGTTTTCTTACACTGTTGAAAAATGAATTGTTTTTTTTGCTTCGGTGCCAATTCTAGATGTACTGAAAGTTAATACATAGAACTAAAACCATGTAGGATAAGGATCTTCCTGGCGCCGAAATAAAGGATTGAATTTTTATACCGACTTCTCGCACCAAGTTCACAGAGGTATTTCATTGGTGCACTGATCCACGTTACAAATTAGCATATACTATCTGATTGAAAGTGTCCTGACACTCCTATGTAATGTTTGATTGAACACTAGACTCGAAAGGCCAAACCACCAGTATAGAAGGAGGCGAGGATTACTTTTTTGTGAGTGGAGAAGCAGAGGTCAGTCAGCAGACCTCACTGACTTCGAACGTAGTCACTCGATGTCACCTGAGTAACAGATGCATCAGCGACATTTAAACCCTTCTAAAGCTGGCCAAGCCGACTGTTGGTGATGTGACTGAGAAATGGAAACGTGAAGGAACAACCACAGTTAAACCTAGACCGCCGACACCACGGACCAACAGATAGGGACTGGTGGTTGCAAAATCAGAAGGCATCGCTCGTGAATTCAAACTGCTACCGGCAGCGCAGCTCTCACTAAGAGGAATGGAGTGCAACGGTTGAGCAGCCCTTCATAAGCCGCACTTTGCTGTAGTCGACGCTGGGCGACGCTTGAGGGCAACGCCATCGAAAAGTGGATGACTGGGAAGAGCGATCTGGAGTGATGAATCACGTGGCGTGATTCAGTGGCAGTCCGATTCGACGATGTGAGTTACCTGACACCATGTACAGGGTGTATCAAAAAGAATCACCCGATTTGGCACATCTATATTTCTGAAACTAATAAATATATACAGTTAATTTTTGTTTTTTGATGAACGGGAAACTCAAAAAGTTTTTTATACCTTTTCATAGTTGTTCAATACGCCACCCTTGAGATGCACGGCATATGTCAATGAGGCATTGAAATTGTTCCCACAGTGCACCGAACATGTCTTGAGTTACAGCTTCGACAGCAGTTGTTACGCGATGTCTCAGTTCAATCATTGCTGTTGGTAACGGAGGCACATAAACAGAGTCTTTTATAAACCCCCAAAAGAAATAATCACATACAGTCAGGTCCCGTGACCTCGGAGGGCTGAATCATTTGGTGCAGTGCGACCGAGCCGTCCAGTAATCCTGTGATTTAAAAATCCTCGCAGTAGCTGAATTTTGTACGATTTCATGTGTAAACGTCGACGTAACACACGCCAGACGGTCATCGGGGGGCATGTTGAGCTGCAGGGCGAACGGATTTCTGCGTACTCCTTCTGAAACTATGGCGGGTGCGTTCGACGGTGATGGCCCGGCGATTTGCCTTTACACAAACAACCTGTTTCTCGAAAATGCTCTGTGCTATATGAGTGTGGAACAATTCGAGCATATCCGCCTAAAGAACCTGGACGATAAACGAAAGCTCCGTAAATCTAAGCCCAAGCCTAGTTACATCTAAACGTGTAACTCCACTGGGCAACTGTATTGCACTGCGTGCGACCGGATCTTCAAAGCAAAGCTCGGTTTTGCCAGCCACATCCGAGCCCGCCACGAATGCGGACTGAACGACTGATGGAGTCGCTGTCGCCGGACACGGCGAGGAGGACATGACATGACATGACATGACACGAGGAGGATCCACACCACATCTAGTACCAAAGTCACGCTGGACAGATATTACTGACCCGCACTGGGCAAAACGTAGAAGACAAAATACTTTCTGCTCTCCCGACAGAATTTTTACTGGAAATGAAGTGGGCGGACACTGCTACCAACTAGCGGGAACCATGTAAAACTCGAGAGTTCGCTCTTTCCAACAGTACGTTGTTGACGCACATATCTCATATTACAGAACAGTTTTTTTGTTTTTGTTTTTTCAAATCGGATGATTCTTTTTGCTAGAGCCTGTATAGTACCAACAGTGAAGTACGGATGACATTGTATTACACTATGCGGATCAGTTGGTGTTTAGAGTGTGGTCCACCTGTTGCGACTAAGAAAACTCTAAATGCGGAACGATATGAGTACATTTTACAGCACTGTGTACAGAGTACAGCAGAGGAACAGCGTGACAGTGCACACTGCCGTAAGGCAGCATCTTTGAGGCGATGGTTTATGGAAAATAACATTTCTGGAATGGACTCGTCTCCACAGAGTCCCGATCTGAATGCAGCGCCTCTGGGAACGCGAGCTAGAACATCAACTTCGCTCCAGATCCTGACGTCCGAGATCACCACCTTCTCTATTTTCGGCTCCTGAGGAAGAATGGGCTGCCATTCCTCCACAGACATTCAGGAATCTCGTTGAAAGTGTCCCCGGCAGAGTCCAAGCCCTCAAAATATGTTGAGAAACTTAATACTAATGTCTACTAATTGATGTCCGAATATTTTTTTGTCAGACAGTCTTTACTCCGCAAGTTGCTGTTCAGCACGTGGTGTGGTGGAGAGTATTATTGGATTTCTGTCCTATTCCATTTTCCTACTGAGTGAGGAGGAAGTGATATGTATATGCCTCAGTAGGCGAGGCAATCCCTTTCAGCTTACTCTCATGATCCCTAGCTGAAATACACGAGGATGGCAGCAGAGTAGTGATACAGCCTTCCTCGAATACAAATACTCCAAATTTCGCCAACAAAGTTTCGCGAGGAGATCGCCGCCTGTCTTCCAGAATTTCTCATGTAAGAACATTTCGGTTACATTTTCGTTTAATCTTTACCGGCCTGTTAGTATCCTAACATCGATCCTCTGATTTGGTTCGAATTCTGTTGTTATGCCTGCTTCGTAAGGACTCGAATCGCCGAACAGTACTCTAGAACTGTTCGAACTGCCATGGTATGTGACAGACGCATTGCATTTCCCCACAACCGTTTCGACAGATCTGAGTCTTCCATTCCCCTACCCTAACACTGACTTTACGTGATTGTCTCACTTCATATAGCATTTTGGTATTACCCCTGTGTGCTGTGCTCAAGTTGTTTCCCACTAATTTTGTAATCGAATACTCTCTTTGTTGCCAGACGGAGTGGCCGTGCAGTTCTAGGCGCTGCAGTTTGGAGCCCAGCGACCGCTACGGTCGCAGGTTCGAATCCTGCCTCGGGCATGGATGTGTGTGTTGTCCTTAGGTTAGTTAGGTTTAATTAGTTCTAAGTTCTAGGCGACTGATGACCTCAGAAGCTAAGTCGCATATTGCTCAGAGCCATTTGAACCATTTAGTCTCTTTGTTGTAGAAATTATCTTCCATTTATCCACGACACAGAGAACATGTGACTTTGTCACTTAATTTTCACAAATCTTCTATCAACTGATTTAGAAAAGGAAGATGGACTGACGGAAAAAAATCGCAACACACGAAAATAATTAATGTAGAGTAATAATATTTCGGGAACACAAAATGGATCTAAGCACTATGGGACTTAACATCTGAGGTCATCCGTCCCCTAGAGTTTAGAACTACTTAAACCTAACTAACCTAACGACATCACACACATCCATGCCCCAGAGAGGATTCGAACCTCCGACCGTAGCAGTCGCGCAGTTCCGGATTGAAGAGCCTAGAACGGCTCGGCCACCGCCGCCGGCCGGGAACACATTTTTCAATGTAACATATTTAAGTGATTAACATTGCAAGATCACAGGTTAATATAAGCGAGAGATAAGTCATTGCAAATGTGAAATGCATGCATTAATAACGGGCGTAACAGCCAGAGTGTTGAATGTAAGCATGCAAAAGTGTGCTGGTGGCGGATGTCAGTTTGTGGGATGGAGTTCCATGCATGTTGCACTTGCTCTGTCAATTGAGGGACGGTTAATGCTGGTTGGGAATGACGCTAGAGTTGTCGTCCGAGGATGTCCCATAAGTTCTCGATTCGAGACAGATGTGATCGAGCAGACCAAGGTAACATCTCGACACCCTGTAAAGCATGTTAGGTTACAACGGCCGTACGTGGGAGAGCGTTATCTTGTTAGAAAATAACCCTTGGAATTCTGCTCGTGAATGGCAGCACAATAAGTCGAGTCACCAGGTTTACTTACAAGTTTGCAGTCACGGTGCATGGGATAACCACGAGGTGCTCCTGCGGTCATACGAAATCGCACCCCAGACACCAACTCCAGGAGTACGTTCAGCGTGTCTCCCACGCAGACAAGTTGGGTAGAGGTCCTGAACTAGACTACTAACTAACACACAGTCATCATTGGCACCGAGGCAGAACCAGCTTTCACCAGAAAACACAACAGACCTCTCCCCTGCCCTCAACTGAGCTCTCGCTTGACACCACTGAAGTCGCAAATGGCGGTGGTTTGGGGTCAGTGGAATGCGCGCTGCAGGGGTTCCTGGCTTGGAGATTTCCTTGAAGTAACCGATTTGTAACCTTTCTGTCACGGTGGTGCCAACTGCGGCTCAAATAGCTGCTGCAGATGCATTACCTTGCTCCATATCCATAAGCCGAACACGGTAATATTTCCTCTTGCTAGAGGCACGTGGCAGTGAAGACGCCAGCCTTTTTGCGATCGTGCATTCTCGTGGTGTACAGTGGCTACATTCTTGTCAAGTCATTCTGCAGAAGAAACATGCAGCTGCCCGTAGCCCTATCATAAGACGTCGTTCAAACTTAGTGAGGTGTTGATAATGATGTCTTTGTCGTCTTAAAGGCAGTCTTGATCAACTCACCACGCCCTGTCCGACAGATAACTAATGCTCACGACCGTTACAACGCGTTTTAAAAGCAGACCTGATGTGCATCCTCATAGTGGAGCTTTTCTTTCGTCAGTGTATTTCACTCTTTGACAAATTTGAGTCTTCCATCCGCCTTCTCTGATACTGATTCTGAGTGATAATCTCGCTTCATATCGATCTTAGTATTACGCCTAAATACTTACATTGGGCAGGTAAAATAAAACTAGCCACAAAATGCTTCTTTGAGTTAAAGATGGGCAGCCCATCTTTATCATCTGTCATGGGTATAGCAGGTGTAAGTTGGGTTGCCCATCTTTAACTGCATGAAAGTTTCCTGGTGCACTTTTATTCCACCCATCCTGTCCGATGTGTTGTGCTCCAGAGGTTCTCCATTGATCTTTATCGGCTTTATTCCCTCTTTCATAGGCATTATTTCGAAACATTCACAACCATGTTTTTGTTCCAAACGGGGGAGAAGCAGCAGCCGCAGCGCTCTCCGTGGTAGCGGTCGGGTGACGGGTGTACCTTGCTGTTGCTGCCGCCGCCCGCTCGGCTGCCGCTGACGCCGCCGTGTTTCGCCAGCTCGCCGGCCGGGCCAACAGACTCGTCTGCCGGTCGATCCCGGCGCTCCCCGGGGACCCTCGAGCCGCCCCCGCCGCCCCCGCCGCGAAACTGCCCTCGCGGGACTTGGTGGATCCTGGCCCCGGGCTCCGGGCCCACGCACTGCCACAGCGCAAACCACCGATCCTCATTTAACGCACCCTCACGGGGCCGCACAATCCATTTTGCTCGCCGTATAGGGGACCAAATTTGTAACTCACTTATACTGTTATGATTTTGTCTCCGTTGGCCACCCTTAAAATTTCGTATATGGGATGACATTTCGTTGAATATTTCTTGTGTTTGCATTGCTTATCAACTAGGCAAGACGGCAGGCATAAAACGAATACAGCGCTCCTACGATAGTAGTACGTCCGCATAGTCTATCCTTCTTTTTTTAAAAAAAAATTAGAAGGAAGGTCAGCATTGGCCGTAAATTTTGATGATTTATTAACAGCAAAATCGATTTTCGATCACATAATGATCATCTTCAATGCTACAGCGTAAAAATTAATGCTCGTAGGCACTGGTGTCTAGTTATTAGCAGTAACAGAAGCCCTGAGACGATCTCTCTCCTGACTAGTTTGTTCCTTATCTTCCCCTTATCAGCTCCCTTTAGTACCGTCGAGCCGGCCGCGGTGGTCTAGCGGTTCTAGGCGCTCAGTCCGGAACCGCGCGACTGCTACGGTCGCAGGTTCGAATCCTGCCTCGGGCATGGATGTGTGTGATGTCCTTAGGTTATTTAGGTTTAAGTAGTTCTAAGTTCTAGGGGACTGATGACCACAGATGTTAAGTCCCATAATTCTCAGAGCCATTTCAACCATTTAGTACCGTCGAAGTAATTCCCAAGTCTTACGACACGTCCTATGATGCTGCCCCCTTCTACTTACCACTTTTTTCGCGTATTCCTAATGTCACTGATTCTGTAGAGAAAATTATCGTTCCACACCTTATCACTCCATGCAACTATCAACATCTTTTTGTAGCACCAGGTCTCCAACGCTTGGATTCTCTTCCTCTCCATTTTTTCCCCACAATTCGTGACTCACATTCAAGGCTTACACTTGATGCCACTACACTTCTTTTGACTAATTATGCGCCCTTTTGACTAAGCTAATCTCTTTCTTGCTTCGTTCGTTATGCACTATTTTACTTCCAAAGCAGCAGAATTTCTTCGGTTGTCTGGTCCGTGGGCCTCAATTTGATCTTAAGCTTATCGCTATTGTCGTTTCTCCTTTCGTCATTATCTTTCTTCAGTTCACTCTCAACCCATAGCGTATGCTCATTCCAAGATCTGTAGTGCTTTCTCATTTCCACTGAGAATAACAATGTCGTCAGAGAATGTTATCATTGATATCCTTTCATCTTATATTCTGATCCTACTCCTGAACCTTTATTTTATTCTCCTCACAGCTTCGTCATTGCACAAGTTGAACAGCAGAAGAGCAACACTGCACCACTGTCTCAGACGTTTCTTAATACGAGAATCTTTTTTTATCTTACATTCTTGTGTTTCCCTCCTTTAATTTATGTGTATATTGTACATTATATTTGGTAGTTTAACAGAGATATTTGGGGAAGTTAAATGAGAGTCACAGACAGATAACGTTGACCTCACCAAGTCCTAGAAATGAAATTGAGAGAACCGATATTCAATTAAGACTGTGCTACAGTTCAATTGGCTTCATCATATATCTTGCGTAGAGGCCATGAGAATAAGATTACAAATGTTTGTTGCATATTCCTCCTCGCCCTATACGAGAACGGAATAAGAAATACAAGCGCTGATACTGGTAGTAACTATCCTCCTCCATACACCTACAGTGGCTTGTGAAATATAGACTCATCAGCCTGAACATTACGACCACCGATCTACTGTCGATATAAACCCGTCCAGGCGATAGCAAAGTCGCTTGGCCAGGAGTGACTGCCAGTCACACACACGAACGGCCCATGTAGTATCAGTGAGGATGCTGTCCGTGTGTAAAATGGGGAAGGCGCGCGATCTACCAGACTTTGACCGAGGGTAGATTGTGGTGGCCCGGAGGCTCGGCACGAGCACGACTTGTCGGGTGTTCGAGGAATGCTGTGGTGAGTATCTTCAGCACGTGTAAAACCAAGGTGAAACCACGTCCAGACATCCTGTGGTTGGGCGAACACGCCCTCATTACGGATAACAGATGTCGTAGACTGGGCAGGTTTCCAAAACAGGACGGGCAGGGAACTGTGGCAGAACTAACATCAGGCTTAAATGTTGGGCAGAGCATAAGTACGTCTGAACTCACAATTCACCGAACACTCCTAAACGACGGACCTCCGCAGCCGACTTCCCAAACTTGATCCAATGTTAACACCACATCGACAACTACGGCAATAATAGACACGTGACCATCGACACTGAACGTTCGCGATACGTTATTCATCATGCAGATGGGAGGGTGCGAATCCGTCGCGTTCCAGGTGAACAGGTCCTTGACACCTGCACTGCGGGACAGATACAAGCTGGAGGCGGTTCCATTATGCTCTGTGGAACATTCACGTTGCCATCCGTGGGTCCAATGGAGCTGGTGCAAGGCACCATAACGGCTAAGGAGTGTCGTATATTGAGTGTAGATCAGGTACACCTCCATGAAATCGTGATTCCCGACAGCAGTAGCATTTTTCAACAAGATAATACGCCACACCACAAGGCCAGGAGTGTGATGGAGTGGTTGGAGGAACACAGTGACGAGTTCCAGTTGATGTGCTGGCCGCTCAACTCGCCAGATCTGAATCCGATCGAACACATCTGGGACGTTATTGAACATGGCGAGCTCATCGTCCCCCTCCCCGTAATTTACGGGAAATAGGTGACTTTAGCGTGCAGATGTGGCGCCAGCGACCAACCGAGGCGTCATTGCTTCCGTGCCACGATGCGCTGCCGCTGTTATCCGTGGCAGAGGTGGACATACCAGCTATTAGCCAGGTGGTCACAGTGTTGATCTTACACTACGCGACGGAACAGGAAAGTTGATTATGGGAAATTTCTCGTTGATAGCTAATGAAAATAATATAACCAGATCCTCTCTTATGTGTGTCATCCATTAGGCGGCTGATACGTAGTAACCATTCTCCAGCACATTCTCTCCTCAGATAACCTCTTGAACTAGCCTTTGTACTGTCTGTATGCTCCACTAGAGTTCGTATTCCTCTTACTTTCCCCTTCAATGCTTACTGTTAACTCGTCTTCATCAACGTTTAATAGTTGACCAACTCATGCGTGTTTCCAAGTAGTTATAATGTTCAAGTTCTTAATTCGAGCCTCTGTGTCTTCATCGTTTATTCTCTCAACTCATCGTACTTTTACCTCAAAAGCTTTTTTCTTTGTTGCTCCTAATGATCATACATCTTTTTTGTACTGTATTACGGTCTACACAGAAACATTACTGTACTCATTCTTATGCGTATTCTACTATCTTTTGAAATTTCGTGTCCTTTAGTCTTCTGGCGATTTCCTTTTGCTTATAACTACTGCTGTTACTCATTGTTAGACCTAACAGAGCTTCCGTTAACAGTAGCCTCAACAAATAGTACCTTCAAATGAATTACACTGGCATACATTTATAGCCGTTGCTTACGAAGAAAGGTGAGAAACAGTAGAGCCCACCGATGCCTAACGACAAAATACGTACTATATCATCTGCAGTATATATTGATCCACGAAACACCAGTCACTGATATTTTACGAGTTTCGGTAAATAATTGGACTCAGAAATAGTAGATAACAAAGTGTCCTTACTTCGGTACTGGTCTCAGGAAGAAAAATTTCTTTGGAAGAGTGCTGTCGTGTGACAAGACACTGACGGTACGCGATGTCATCGCTGTTTATCTTAACGTTTATTTACGAGTAGAGTACAGAACAAGTTCTGAAACGACACATGACCGGAGAAAATAATTGGTTGTTGGTTGGTGCCGTACTGCTGACATCGTTTTTAATATTGTTGATACACGAACGATTTAAAGTCCTGCAAAATGCTGACTGAAAAATAATGGCAGTTGTTTGTGGTGTAATATGGATCCGGAATTCGAATGGATGTTTTAATAGTTGACTTTGCTATTCCTGCACAGTATGGGACATTCTATGGATCAAGTGCAACAGGTCACTCACCATTTGACGGAAATTACTTTGATCATGTCAACATGTCTAAGTCGGCTTTTTGCGGAACTCACGTTAAACAAGTACCCTCACTCTGTTTACATTTGAGTCTCCTCCGGACATGGAATTGCTGTTGTAGCAATTACTGCACTGTTAGCTAGTGAAGTAGCTTCACGTCTGCGTAAATTTGCTTTTAAAACGTAACGTGTGTTGCTCTGATGTTAACAGAGAAACCGCGAGGATGTATGCCCACTGCTTACTTTTCCGCAGATCTTCTGTTTCACAGTGTGGCTGTATGTACTACTAACGACGAGCCCACTATTTTTTCTGACATTACAGAAAAGTGATACTTAATTTACTTCACCATCTACAGGGAGGGTTTCTGTTCTTTGTACCTCCCATTTTCTCACGTGCTGGATACAAAGAACACACATTCAGCAATCTAAATCCTGCTCGACGGATATTGACATGAGACTGTGAGATGAGTATTGATTAAAGAAATTCCAATTTGTCCATCGAAAAGTGCTGGTGCATCTGACAGTATAGAATTTACCCCAGTGTTGAGAAAGTGTTACTCTTTTAACTTTTCGTCCCATATATATAATGCAATGGAAACATTAGAAGAACTTATGGTGACAGGTATCCTACTAAAATTAACTGAAGTTATAAAAGTTCAATTGTAGCAATGTTAAAGCAGTACCACTATTCGCTGTAGTAGTAATAAGAAGAAGAAAAAATATTTTAATAATGAAAGTCGTACTATCATGTTCAATGCGGCGCTTGAAACGGAATTTCTCTTGAGAAATCATATTCATTAATTTACAACACGGTCGTCCAACAGGGTTGTGTGAGTTGCAGAAAGAACCACAAACGGTTTGTACTACGTCTCTACAACTCTGTCCACCGATTTTCACATTACACATTAAATCATTCACTAGACTGACGGGCGTCGAGAAAGAGTTCCCTTGGTAATGGAAGTAAGTGTGAGATTTTAAAATTGTAGATGGATACCAAGCTTTACTACAGCAAGCAGTTTCAGGTGAATATAGTTATGCAGAGACGAAGAGAATTACAGAGGCCAGACCAGTGTGCAGGCTGCATGTACACAGGCTTCGGCATCAAGATCACAGCACCGCCATAAGGACGAAAAAACAAGGGTACGACTTAAGTACTTGTGGCAGTTTCTTGATCCACTCCATTTAACGTTCTGCTTACAGAATTCGTCATACACAAAGCCTGCCGTTCATATTTCTAGTGTTATCAAATGTTTGTTCTGAACTCATCAAAAGCATTTTCATGACATTCATGGAGTCTTATCTGTGCCTCTGGCCACAACAAACAATGTTTTTGAAGCTACAGTACGAATGACTAGAGATTTTTGGCGCTAAACGCAGACTGACACACTTTTTGGTGTGAGCTCTGAGTGCAATATTTGGTCTCTATTCGTTACTCTTAAAATTATTTGTTAGCTCTTGAAGGGTGCTTTCACGAGTTACACAATGCAGAACTACAAAACGTCGTGAGTCTACGCCATTAGACAAGTTTATATTTGACATGTTATTTAACTATGACTGAAATCTGGTTTCTTAGGGCAGATCGGATGAGGTTATGGTTGTGGAAAGGGCCCAAAATCAATTACTGTCAGTTGCACAAAACACACAAACTTTATTTTCCTAAAAACACCTAATCACACATGCCCTTAAAAGGATTCAAAAACAATACGCCTGAAAGTTATTAAAATTGCTTTAAGGAATACACGTGGCTGAAGGCCTTACTTTAAAAAAAAAACAATTACGTAAATACTCGGCTGAAGGCCACACACTACACATAGAAGAACTGAGGCTTAAGGCCTGGATAATTAGAATTTACAATAGAGAAGAAAATTTAAGAAGGTTTTAAACAAGTGAGCCGGCCGTTGTGGCCGAGTGGTTCTAGGCGCTTCAGTCCAGAACCGCGCTGCTGCTACGGCCGCAGGTTCGAATCCTGCCTCGGGCGTGGATGTGTGTGCTGTCCTTAGGTTAGTTAGATTTAAGTAGTTCTAAGTCTACGGGACTGATGACCTCAGATGTTAAGTCCCATAGTGCTCAGAACCATTTGAACCATTTTTAAACAAGTGAATTTTCAAATTTTAATTCAAAACGGCTGAAGGCCTTATCTTAAAAATATTTGAAATAAAAGCTCGGCTGAAGGCCACATACTGAACATACAACAACTCAAGGCTTAAGGCCTGGATAACAAGGATTTGCAATACAGCAAAAATTCTCCTTTTTTCTTTTTTAAAAACAAGAATCTTCAAAGTTTTAACTTAAGACTGCTGAAGGCCTTATTTTAAAATTATTTAGTTTTATTCTTGGCTGCCTATCTCACCTAAACTTACGTTAGAGTTACCTCCTCAGGCCGACCCTAGGAACACTTCTGAGCACCATTGTTCTGTTGTTTTAGATTGTGATTTTTGTCTCAAGTACTGTGCGAGGCCTTCAGCCGCCTATTAATTTAGTTTGTTTTAATTTTAAATTAAGGCAACCCGACCCAGGGACGGCTGAAGGACCGACCAACAATGTAATCAATTCTCTTCCGCCGACCAACGGCACGACAAAGAAAAATATCAGCGAGGACAAAGATACCAGCAGCACTATGTCTTCAAAATGGGCGTCTAAAAACAGCCAAGGCACAATAACCACTCAAAAATATGAACGACACTAAAGGCTACACGCGGTACGGACAGCATCAAGACGGCGAGGAAAAGCACACGCTGAACACTACGCCAATGACCTCGCCGCGGAGACTTCCTCGCTGCTCTGTCCCAACCGACCGACTGCCTACTTCAGTACGCAGGTAGCATTAATAACTGCTCAGTGGAAATCACAGAAGCCACACACAGTTCCACGTAAATACTTGCACCAAGAACTTCTACAATGCTAAAACCAGTCACTGTGGAACAACAAGGAGAAATCACAAGTAGACACACAAAGAGTTTCCATAAGCGGTCGGCGACCAAACACACGTAGTCCGATGAGACCACCGACCGAACGACCAACCGAGGTCGTCCCCACTCAAGTTATGTGTGTCGGCAACGGTCGGGAGAGTCACGGCTGTCCGGAGCTCACTGCAGCTCCATCCCAACTCCCTTGATGTCCATTCGAAACTCTGAGACACGGTGACCCGGCCACACTGGCTCGGACCAAACCGTGCAGAGGGAGCACTTTCCATTGGCCACCTCGACATCTCTGCACAAGGAAGGAACCAACCTACGTCCGGCAAGATTACCAACTGACGATGCCCAGGAATGGTCAAAAGACCAAATACACGTCGCCCCACGAGACGACCGACCAACGGTCGTTCCCGCTGCAGCCTCCTTCCGTCGGACAGTACTTGTGTGTCGCCAGCGGTCGGCGAGGACTGGCTGCCCGCACCTCACTGACACTCCGTCCCAACTCAATCCCCGACACACAACGAGCCTTAAATACTAGCGGTCGCTTCAAAGATAATACGACAGTGCTTTTACCGATACGCGCTGCTGCTGCCACTCACTGGCAGGCAAGCCAGAAACTTAGTGAAGCCAGTAAATAGAATAAGAAACGAGGTGACAGTTCCGTAAAGACAGGCTGTCAAGCAAGAAACGGCATGAACACGAGCCGCGCACCGCTCCGTGACCCGACATTTTTGAAGAGCGTACCGTTGGAGGAAATATTTCCCGAATGCTATCGCATTTTGTTCTGCGTAGTCGCGTAGTAGCTATATACGGTATTTCAATTGAGTTAAATATCAGACTTAAACATACTTGGTTACCTTACTACGTCGAACGTGCGCAGTCAAAGTACGGCTGAGGATGAACTAGCGAATACGTAATTCGCCTGAGACGTTAGTTCAGCGCTGTGCGTCGACTTCAGAGCTGCTAAAAATATCTGCGCAATCGATGTAGCGAGGCCCGTACACAATCAGCAAGCGGGCACTCTTTTGAATAACAAATGAAAACCGTGCAATCACACAAAGGCTGCCGGGCGCTCAACATCGTCAACGTACACAACTGACGCGAACTGCGGCTGACGTGTTCTTTCAGTCATGTTAATTAAAGCGCTCAGGCAGAACAATCGTAATCACTTTCCACTGCCGCGCCTGCACATCCGTTCCGTGGCACATCCTTCAACGACACTTGAAAACGACATTTCGGCGCTGTAACGAGAGTGAAATCAAATACCACCCTGTTATGTTTGCTAACACACGTCTGATTCTTGACATAATATGGAATTAAATTTCCAGAACGCCTCTCAGTTTTTTATTAGTTGCTTCTCCCGTTCAACACAGATTTTCACTATTCTCCTTCCTCTTTGTACAAAATTGGAGAGTGTCGTTTAATAATAAATCTAGATCTCCTCTTAAGCGTGTCTGTATGCTGCGAATTCAAAGATGCAATGCGTACATAGACAAATATTTTTATTTCGAACTGCAAAACGCTGTAAATTACCTTTATACTTCGGTGTTAAATCCTGGTAGTGCCTCTAAAGAAATGCCTGACAAATTCATGCTACAAAAAACTGAATTTATCCGGAATGTAAAATACTAAGAAGTGTTCAGTGCTGCATGAATTTTCTGTTCTCCGCTCGATATCATTCAAAAAGATATTTTGCCAAGAGAATATTGTGATCTCTCCTTGTTTGAACAGAATATTTGCCTCCATAAAGATTGTATGTAAATTACTTTTGTTATTTACCAGTTTTAATTTATTTAACATGTTATTTTTCTTCTGACCAGCCACTATGATAGTTAATAGGTCAGCTCAATAAGCAAATAGTATTCTGTGTCAAATTAAACATTGCACGCCGTGTACTGAATATACCTACAACTGTCGCACAGAAGATCTCAAGATGGTTCTTTAAATTAATCGGTAATCACGAAAAAAGATCTATTTGCTATCCTGATGATAATAAACTTTCTGTTGCTACATTTGTTATTGGCCTCCTCCGTAGCTGAGCGGTAACAGCGGCTACTGTTATGCAGCGGACCAGGATTCGATTCCCGGTTGTGCCTTGGATTTTTCCTTGATATGAGGACTGGTGCGGGATGCAGTCAGCCTTTTAAGGCCACCTGAGGAACTTACTGGGCCTATCAGTGGCAGTTCAAAGCTCAAGAAATCCGGTAACGATGGGGAGAGCGGTGTGTTGACCACACGCCCCTCCATACAGGATCCAGTCACCACCGTGTCATGCTCTGCCAATGACGTTATTTACCGAGGGTGACACGGTGGTCGGTCGGGTCCTACTGGCCGGTACGGGATCAGAACACAGAGCTTCACCTTTGCCTTACATATTATTACTAGAATAGTTTGTGCCATGATTACTGGCCGTTCCGCCACAGGTTTTCATTTAACACATCTGCTGCGTTGAACGTATAAGAAAGGGTCGATAATTTTGCGTCTAAATAAGCCGCTTTGAGCGGCAAACGATTCGCTAACCAGTGCTGTTGGATGTTTATTTATTTAATGCTAGTAGCTATCGCGAAACAAAATATAGTGCCCGATATATTAACATCAGAATTTCTCTTTAATGTCTTAATTTGCTTGCCATCCCTGTTTGGTTTTAAGTCGGTAATAGTTATGAAACAGTGTGATATCAGAATATGAAGCAGAAGAGAAATCAGGAGAGAATAGAAAAGGCTATATTTCAGTCTTCTAGTCGCATTTACAGAATTGAGCAACTGAAGTAAATGACAAAAACCGAAAGCAGAAATGGTAACTGACTCATCTGCGGTGCGGCGTGCTGCGGACTTCACTACTTCAACGTTCGCCACAGACGAAACGCAGTCTGACCCGATTAACAGTAACGTTCCCTACCATGGCCTCCATCCAGTTGTTCGCTTTCTCCCACCCTCCCGCCGCCCATTCGCGAGCCATCCTCCTGCAACCCGTAATTGGTGGTCTGACATCTTGCTCATCGTACTCTGGTGTGGTGACTCGGGCTGACAGATGCTCCCGACAATATAACTCTTCATTTTTACCACTCCGTTACGTTTGATGCCGACGGTGTATGACTCACATCGTTGCAGAATATCGGTACCGTGTCCACAAATTTATTCCTAGTGAAGTTGTTCCCTTTAGTTAAATGTCATCAAAACAGTCATTTCTCTACTGTGTATGACCGATTAAAAAGGCTAGTCTACATTTTTCTCTTTAATTCTTTAGCTGACTGAATTTGGGCCAATGTACGTAGTCTACATGCAGTTTCGTACATGTCAAGAAACACAATAAACTTAACAGGGTGAATCGCGCAATACCTAACGTAAGATATCGAAATAATGTTTTCAAAATGGTGTATTGCATCTACATATGTACGCAGCAAGCCACTGTGGAGTGGGTGGCGAAGGACACATTGTAAGAATATTATTGGATTTCCTTTTTGGTTGATTCCCAAATTCAGTGAGGGCAAAATGTCTGTCTGTATGCCTCTGTATGCGCCTCACTCTCTCTTACCATATTCTCTTAATCCCTACGCAAGACTCGATAAAGCCACAGTCTTTTTTGCATTCACATTATGTAAATTTACCCAGGGGGGGTTTCGAAAGAACAAAGCCTCCTTTCTTCCAGAATTGCTCATTTGAGTTTCTGGAACATTCCGATTACATTTTCGTTTAGGCTATACCGTCCAATTAGTATCCTAGCATCATGTCCGTGAATTCGTCCGAAATCTGTTGTCTTTCCTGCTTAATAAGGACTCGACTGCAATTGGTCTCACTACCGTTGTGTAAGGTTTTTCCTTTACAGATGCATTTCATTTTCTCACCGTCTCTCCAAGAAATCTGAGTCTTCCCTTCGCCTTGCCTAGTACTGATTTTACGCGATCATCTCAGTTCATGTCGGATCATGATATCACCGTTAAAAGCTGATGCAATATGATGTGCTCAAAGTGTTCCGCACAAATTTTGCAGTCGGATATTATTGGGTTCTTTCTCCCTGTTGTTGGTCATTATATTACATCTGTCCACTACGCAGTGGGAACATTATTTTGTGACACCCTTCAAACTAGTCACTGTTCTATTAGCTAATTGAAGGGAAAAGATTAGAGTTTGTATCAGCTGAGATGTTGAAGCAACTCTTTTCTCTTCTCCTTTTTTTTTCGACCAAATAAAGTGAAGTACACAGAAGATACGGTCGGATCTCAGCGTCACTTAGTATACGTACACTCATCGCCAAGTATGTAAATGCGCTGCGAAAGCTACAATGACCGCCAGAGTACATTAGCGTTGTTCGTGTTTAGTATTTTTACCGGGCCTGGTTGGGTATATAAGGGGAGTGACCCGAGTTTAGGGTTGAACAGTCGTTGTGAAGGTCACGATGACGTCGGCTGCTCGTGTGAGACAGCGTTATCAACACCTGACCGATTTTAAAGGGGCATTGTAGGTCTCCACTTGGCCGGCTAGCCGACCCGTTCCTATTCATGATTTTTGGGCCATTCGGATGTGACAGTGGCCCAATGTTGGACTGCACGGTAACAAAAGGGCAAGTACACTCGTAGTCGAGACTCCGGTCGACCGCGTCTGGCCATCACAAATAAGTGTTTCATCCCGCCTACTCGTCAAATAGGGCGTGCCTAGTAAAACCTGCTTTCTCGCATCGCTAGACAACAATTCAAGCAAATTTTTATTTCGAGATGAATCAACGATAATGCTTAACTTTGGCAATAACAAAGAACTCTTCAGTATAAGGATTCTAATACAAGTGAAGTAATACAGTGGATGCTTCTATCCAGGACGCTGGTCTTGACGCTATCGTAGAACTCATAGAACCCCCTGAGGCCAGTCGGGTGCAGCGCTGCCGTCGTGTTGTCGTCCTAGAGAGGTCGTTCCGCGTGCAATTGGCTGACGTCTTCTTCACAGCCCTCTGTTCTCTTATCTTCCCGACCGGCGTGCAGGCGCTTGATTTCCCCGCAAAGCGACGGACCGTCGTCGTATATGGAGCTCGACAACGGCGGGGGAGGCAGGATCGTGGACGCTCTGATGGACTGTGATGGCAGGCTTCCAGTCATACCCCGCCATCCGGCCTTCGCTCTGCCTTAAACGTCCCCGGGAAAATGAGCAGAAGGGTACGCTCTGCCTCCTGAGGTCCATACGAAGATGCAGAAGGCGTCGGCTGCTGCGGCGTGGGCGGGTGCAGGTCCATCTCTAGGACGAGAGGAGGCGGAGGAGGCGAAGACTCAGTCTCCATGAGGTCGTCCCGCGGTGACATAATGACACCCTCTGGCGGCTTCTGTGGCCGCGCTGTCCTTTGGATACGTGAGTCTGGGGGAAAGACACAGAAGGATTACCGCTGCAATCCGTCTGGGCCTGAAATGAGAAGATCTCGCCTCGCACCCACCGTCTGCTGCCTCTAAGAACCCTGAAAAATATTATATCGTGAGGCGCGAAGCGATATTTGCGGCCTTACTTCGGCGCCGGATGCTGAAGAGGGTGGAGCAGTGCCCGATGGCGGCGGCCGTGGAGCAATTCCACAGGCGATGGTCCTTTTCGTGGATGCGAACGATAGGAGGCGAGAAACAGTTGCGTGTGTGCGGTGCGAAGTTTGGCCATTTGCTGCTCGAAGGTTCTGACAAAACGTTCCGCTTCGCTGTTTGACTGTGGATGCAACGGTGCACTAGTTAGATGCTGTGTGCCATTGCAGTCACAGAATGTTTCAGATTCATTTGATGTGAACTGAGGGCCGTTGTCCGACACTATGACTTCAGGCAGACCTACGAGGCAAAATATAGAGGACAACACCTGAATTGCGTTACGTGACGTTGCCGACTTTATTGGTAGAGCAAAAGAAAACTTGCTATAAGAGTCTACCACAGTCAACCGACGAATGGTCCAAAAAGGTTCCGCAAAGTCTATTTGCACACGTAGCCATGGGTATGGCGACTTAGGCCAAGCAAATAATTTTTGTGGCGGAGCGGGCTGATTTTCCGCACATGCGTGACACTGTGACGTGGGGCGGCGGGTAAAAGTTAATCATTTGTTCGCCGATTTTCTCACGTGAGCCTGGCAACTAATTTTGTGGTCAGCCAGAAAGCGAAGGGAAACATACTGACTTTAGTTTCCAGTCTGCACGGTCACATTCTGGTCCAGCCCACTGAAAGAAAAGTTTCTGTCCTCCTATTTTTTTTGGGATCAGGACTATGATTCTAAATAAAAGTATAAAATTCCAATCAAAATTGTATTCCGTGAAGATTCCACCATACAACACTAGGAAATACACTATTTTCAGTTGAAAGCAAGTATTTCTATTCTGGCAGCACGTTTAGCAGTTCAGAGGCGACCTCTACGGTACGTTCCTACCAGATTGTCTTTCGCCCTGACTAAAATTACTCAATCAAAGATTGTAATAAATGTTCAAAACTAATGCTCGCCGTAAAAGTGGAAATAAAAGTCACCATTTGCCACGCGGAATTGTAATTCTCACAGACGGCACACTAACAGTTACTCTGGCGAATTCTAAGCGATTCAGGACGGTGTAAAGTCCTCGCGAGTTCATTATTCGTTTTTTACCGCAAAATACGCTCTTTGATAGAGTTTGGCTCTGACGTCATCCGAGGCAGAGTGAGATCCGACGTTTGACAGGGGTAGACCTGAGCGGACGGCCGAGGGAACATCTCTTGTCTACGGCATACTGCAGCAGCCTCCGAACGACCGCTTTCTCGGGCACATAATCATTAATAACATGGTTACAAATTAATTCAGAGACTGAAACTTCCCAGCAGATTAAAACTGTGTGCCGGACTCGGGACCTTTGCCTTTCGCGGGCAAGTGCTCTACCGCCTGAGCTACCCAAGCACGTCCCGTCCTCACAGCTTTAATTCCGCCAGTACCTCGTCTCCTACCTAGAATTCATTCTAGAATTCAGAAACTTGTTAATTTTTACTTGTATACAGTTAAGTTTCAGCTCGCTAGAATGAAAACTTGGCCTTCTAGAAATTTCGTAGTGGAACTAACGGTAGATCGTTACCTCTGAAACATATATTTACTATAACTTAGGTAAGCAATTATTAATACTACAACCTTCAAATTTGGTATAGCTCTATCTCTTGGATGTTTCATCATACACTTTAACCAAAATTCTCTAGCGTTGAAGTTACAGGTACTTAATCTACAACAATTGGGTACATTTTAGTTACAAAATTGGTTTTTACTTAATTAATCAAGAACTATAAGAGGTAGCTTAACGTAGTCTTTCGGCTACTATTTATGGGGTGAACTGAAGCATAAAACAAACCTTCATGTTTCTAAGTCCATTATTTAGCGCCTCTGAGTTTTCCAAAAAAACGTGGATTCCGGTGTTAATTTTTGTTATATGGTTTTGGAAACCTGCACCACTTATTTATGAGCTCTAACTGCACCTTCTGACCAATTCTGGCTTTCTAGCTTCATTATTTAGTGCCACTTATTTTTCTGTTAAAACTGCATTTCTACGTAAACTGTTATGTCTAGAACATAAAGACTTCGTATGTGGAACATTATAACACTGAACTTTAAACATAAATTTGGATTTTTAATTTCATACTTAATTGTGGTGCAATACTTGCGCGCTACGCGCAGACGCGTTAAGGTGACGTGGCGCTTCTAGCAGTGAACTGGGGTAAGTCCCGGCACACTCGCTCGCCACTGTATCTCACACACGACTCAGCGTTTGGCTTGCTTCAGCATCATCTGTTCTATTTTGGTGTCCATACAATGTCGATGCGCTAACTGTTTCGTACGAACAATCGCACAATGTCGTTGGTGAAGTAATTACAACACTTCGTTTTACAAAACTTTGGGGATCAACACACCTGACGGCCCACTGTCATTTTGATCAAAAACCACACCGTTCTGTACAGCAAGCCTGTGCCGACGTGCAAAGTATCGGTGCATTACAGAGTTCTGTATCCCATTCTCGTCGCCAATGTTGTATCCTGCCTACTCGTCAAATATAGGGTGCCTACTAAAACCTGCTTTCTCGGATCGCTATGCAACAATTCAAGCAAATCATATTAAAGAGTTTTATTACAAGATGAATCAACAACAATACTTAACTTTGAAAATAACAAAAGTCTCGCAAGCAAAGGGCGACATGTAAATAAGAAATCTCTTCAGTATAAAGATTCCAATACAAGTGAAGTAACACAGTGGATGCTTGTATCCGGGTCGCTGGTCTTGACGCTTCGATAGAACTCGTTGAACTCCCTGCGACCAGACGGGTGTAGTGCTCATGTTCTCTTCGCGTAGAGGCATTTTTTTTTTTCTTTATTGTAAGGTCATTCACCTGCCCCATATTGTGCGTAGATGGCGCTCCCGTAGTGTTATCGTCCTTGAGAGGGGTCGGTCCGCGTGCTATTGGTTGACGTCTACTTCACAGCCCCCCCTGCTATAACACGTTCCAGACCGGCGTGCCGGCGCTTGACTTTTTATTCCGCAACAGGAAGGATTACGTCACTGGGCACCAAGCACTTCGTAATCCACATCTGCGACTGCCATTCGAGAACAATGGACTCCGCACAACACTCTGTGTCACCTACATCTACATCTACGTGATTACTCTGCTATTCACAATAAAGTGCCAGGCAGAGGGTTCAATGAACCACCTTCAAGCTGTCTCTCTCTACCGTGCCACTCTCGAAAGGCACGCGCGAAAAACGAGCACTTAAATTTTTCCGTGCGAGCCATGGTTTCTCTTATTTTATCACGATAATCATTTCTCCCTATGTTGGTGCGTGCCAACAGAATGTTTTCGCAATCGGAGGAGAAAGCTGTGGTGATTGAAATTTCATGAGAAGATCCGTCGCAACGAAAGACGCCTTTGTTTTAATAATTGCCACTCCAATTCACGTATCATGTCTGTGACAATATCTCCCCTTTCGCGATAATACAAAACGAGCTGTCCTTCTTTGTACTTTTTCGATGTCATCCATCAGTCCCACCTGATGCGGATCCCATACTGCACAGCAATAATCCAAAATGGGGCGGACAAGCGTGGTGTAAGCAGCCTCTTTAGTAGACCTGTTGCACCTACTAAGTGTTCTGCCAATGAATCGCAGCCTTTGGTTTTCTCTACCCACAATATTATCTGTGTGATCGTTCCAATTTAGGGTATTTGTAATTGTAATCGCTAATTATTTAGCTGAATTTACAACCTTCAGATTTGTGTGACTTATCGCGTAATCGAAATTTAGCTGATTTCTTTTAGTACTCATGTGAATAACTTCACACTTTTCTTTATTCAGAGTCAATTGCCACTTTTCGCACCATACAGATATCTTATCTAAATTATTATGCAAGTCGTTTTGATCATCTGATGATTTTACAAAACGGTAAATGACAGCATCATGTGCAAACAATCTAAGACGCCTACTGAGATTGTCTCGTATGTCGTCAATGTAGATCAGGGACGTCACAGGCCCTATAACACTTTCTTGGGGAACACCGGATATTACATTTGTTTTACTCGATGATTTACTGTCTATTACTACGAACTGTGACCTTTATGACAGGAAATCACGAATCCAGTGGCATAACTGAAGCGATACTTCGTAGGCACGCAGTTTGGTTAGAAGACGCTTGTGAGGAACGGTGTCGAAAGCCTTCTGGAGTTCTAAAAATATGGAATCAATTTGACATCCCCTGTCGATAGCACTTATTATTTCATGAGTATAAAGAGCTAGTTGTGTTTCACAAGAACGATATTTTCTGAATGTATGTGTCAATAAATCGTATTCTTCGAGGTACTTCATAATGTTCGAATACAGTATATGTTCCAAAACCCTACTGAAAATCGACGTTAGTGATATAGCCCTGTAATTCAGCGGATTAGTCCTACTTCCCTTTTTGGATATTGGTGTGAATTGAGCAATTTTCCAGACTTTAAGTACGGATCTTTTTGTGAGCGAGTGGTTGTATATAATTGCTAAATATGGAGCTATTTTATCAGCATACTCTGAAAGGAACCTGACTGGTATACAATCTGGACCAGGAGGCCTTGCCTTTATTGATTTAAGCTGCTTTGTTACACCGAGGATATCTTCTTCTATGTTTCTCATCTTGGCAGTTGTTCTTGATTGGAATTCAGGAATATTTACTTCGTCTTCTTTGGTGAAGGAGTTTCGGAAAACCGTGTTTAATAACTCTGCTTTAGTGGCACTGTCATCAGTGACTTCACCGTTGTTGTCGCGTGGAGAAGATATTGATTGCGTCTTGCCACTGGTGTGCTTTTATGTATGACCAGAATCTCTTTGGGTTTTCTGTCAGATTTCGAGACAGAATTTCGTTGTGGAAATTATTAAATGCACCTCGCATTGAAGTACACGCTATGTATCGAACTTCTGTAAAACTTTGACAATCTTGGGGATTTTGCGTTCTTTTAAATTTGGCATGCTTTTTTCGTTGCTTCTGCAACAACGATCTGACCCGTTTTGTGTACCACGGGGGATCAGTACCATCACTTATTAATTTATGTGGTATATATCTCTCAAATGCTATCGATACTATCTCTTTGAAAACATGCCACAACTTTTCTACAGTTACATGATCAGATCGGAAGGAGTGAAGACGGTCTCTTAAAAAGGCGTTAAGAGCATTTTTATCACCTTTTCTAAATAGATATACTTTGCGTTTCTTTTGATGGCTGTAGGCGTTAGGATATTCAGCCTAGCGGTAACTGCCTTGTGGTCGCTAATCCCTGTATTCGTCACAATACTCACTATTTGTCCAGGATTATTTGTTGCTAAGAGGTCAAGTGTGCTTTCGTAACCATTTACGCTTCGAGTGGGCTCATGAACTGATTCTTCAAAATAATTTTCTGAGAAAGCATTCAGTACAATTTCGGATGATGTTTTAGGCCTGCCGCCGGCTTTAAACGTATAATTTTTCCAGCATTCGAGGGTAGGTTGAAGTCACCACCGACTATAATTGTATGAGCGGGGTACTTACTTGAAATGAAGTTTTCTTTGAACTGTTCAGCGACTATACCGTTGGTCGCAGCAGCCGGACTACAGACTACCGCCCCTCCTGTAAGCGGTCGATATCACAACACAGGCGGCTGCCGTGGACTGCTGATGAATGGCATCGCATTGTGTTCAGCAATGAATCACGGTTTTGCACTACCGCACATGACCATCGTCGGAGGGTATGACGAGATTGGGGAAGGGGTTTCATTCTTGCAATATTCTGGATAGGCAGAGGCGGTGTTACGCCTGGCGGTTTGGTGTGGGTAGCCGTGACTTACGACTTCAGCTCGCGGCTGGTACTGACTGAGGGAACTGTCACAGCTCTGTGTCACGGGTATCTTGTGTCCTCAGGTGTTACCTCTCACGCGATATTTTCGTACTGCCATTTTTTAACAGGGCAATGCTTGTCTACACATAGCATGTGTCTCTGTGAATTATCTGCACGATAATGGGGTACTCGAGTGGCCAGCAAGCCCTCCAGATCCACCCCCATAAAATATAATGTATGTCGGATCAGCTCGGACGTCAACTCCGTCCCAGTAACAGCATCCAGGATATGAAGGGCCTATTAGTTGCAGACACTGAAAACAACGGAGCCCAGGTAGAAGAGAAAGCCAGTGGAATACTACAAACAATTACACGATGGTGACACAACAACAAACTCAGGATGGCCTAAAACAAAACAACATATACATTAATGAAAGGATCGCTCCAAAGGAAACCTTCAGATAAAATTGGGGACACAAATATCAAACGAGCACACGCTATGCGCCGTCTTGAGGTACACATAGACGAAAAATTGAATTTCCACGAACAAATAAGGCTAACAACAAACAAAACAGAAAAAGTACTACATAAACTGGTGAGGCCAAATTTAAAACAGTACAGCCTACGTTTACCAGTGATACTGAGATGCCACTGTGCGCTCTTCGAATCAGTACTCAGCTTCACAGCTAGCACGGAGGGACACAGGCTGAACCTGGTCAGCAATAAGGCATCAGTCAGACGAGGGCTGAGAATATGCCTCATAGATATCACGATAAAATACAGAGCTGCAAGGTACTGATTAAAGATCGGGAGACTGCAAGAGGTGCGTGCGTGCCGATACAGTCGATACACCACCTTAAAAGTTGGCGTTTGGATATATGCAAGGTGAGTGGAACGTAAGTGATAAGGGATGTAGACTGCACGACTTCCTCCCTGACATAAGGGAGCGGTTGAGAATGAGGCATATCGATCCCAGCCGCGGTACGGTACATTTCTTAACCGGATACGGACCTCATCCCACGCACTTAAACCGCCTGAGTGTGAGGCAGAGACCTACATGCACGAATGGGAAAGAAGGTTCCCCAGGACGCACTGTCTTTTCCTGCGGGCGTACGCGAACAATAGACATACACTGCACCCAGACTACACAGAAAGAGACAAAGATATATACACAGCAACGAAGAACAATGGGCACAATGAAACGTATTGACAAACAGTATTTCAAAAACAACATATGAAGAGTACCTACGGACACGACACAACTGACATGCCTATGTGCAACGTAACAACAATCTCCAGAGGGTGAACAGCGATACCCAACGTGATAGCGAAAACAGTGACAATGAAGAGGAACAGGAGGAGGAAGATGTGACAGTAAGTAAGCATAAGGTGCTGGCGATCTAGCCAAGAAATCACCAAATGCTGTACACGTTAATCCATAGGGTTAGCAATGCATAGTATTACCAATACTGTTTCTCCACTGATAACCAATTTGGATTGTGTATGTGTGTGTGTGTGTGTGTGTGTGTGTGTGTGTGTGCGTGTGTGTGTGTGTGTGTGTGTGACTGGTGGTCAATAGCTCGAAGAATCGTTCAGAGGTATTCGCCGTCAGTCACAATCGGATGGCACTAACAGTCTCTCCTCTATCCTATCATATTTTTATATTCTTCTTAAAAAAACAAGAAAATTTTATTTATATTCCAACCTTAAATTATAGTCATTTTGAAAGTATTATTCTTTTTAAATGTTATAGATAAAACAAAAGAAAATAAAGCTGCAAAAAAGGTGAAAAACGAAAATTGTAAGATGCATGACCTGTTTTTAAAATATCAGATAACTGGTCTATAATTTGGCAATAAATAAATAAATAGGAAAGGCCTGTTTCGACAGTTGTGGGCCAGCTTAGCTCTGGAGAGGATGCAACGGCTTAGTGACACTCCTCCCAGGAGAACTAGTGCATTTCTGTAGGCCAGAAGGCGTTGCGATGGTTCAGTTAATTTATAAAGTACCTCGTCGCTGGTCTTCAGCTCCGAGAAGTTTGTGAAACGCCGACGCGCTGGTATTTCTTCTTATGTTTGTAGAAAAATTCAGCTTGTATCAAAACCAGGACTCACCAACTCTGATTTATAGGAAGGCTTTTAATACGCCTTGGGTTTCAAAACGTGATCTGAGGTTAATCAGCTAGGTACATCTCGTTTTTAACATACTCCAAAATTCTGGTAAAAACATGAGTATCAATAGACCAGTATTTACATTATTATTACAATCTTCTGGTCGGTGGTATTCCTTGACCCCATGGTTTGTACAGAAGATTCTTTACAGCCTCCAGTACCAATTACGGGTTTAACGTTCTTGGGGCGGCACGGACTCTCTCGGAATACCTCAGACAAAAAATAATACAACACGCAAAACAACTCTAGCCCCTTAATAAATCCTCTTACATAATATTTAAACTTTCAACTTCTGGACGATGTTCCAAATACACAAACGAACAGATCTTCCGCTAGTAAAGCTTGCATTTATATTCAAAACTGGTACGAGATTTCACCCTCAATCAACGAAATGAATTGTTTGAAGACATCTGAGAAATCTCAGGCCCTCACAGTGTTCAGAGTCACACTGGTTAGTGGGCTTAAACTGCCAAGTTCGTCGTAAATTTGACTCGATTGCGTAATCACTGAAATAACACCGCCGGCCGGGGTGGCCAAGCGGTTCTAGGCGCTACAGTCTGGAACCGTGCGACCGCAGGTTCGAATCCTGCCTCGTGCATGGATGTGTGTGATGTCCTTAGGTTAGTTAGGTTTAAGTAGTTCTAAGTTCTAGGGGACTGATGACCTCAGCAATTAAGTCCCATAGTGCTCCGAGCCATTTGAACCATTTTTGAAATAACAAAAAAATGGTTCAAATGGCTCTGAGCACTATGGGACTTAACATCTATGGTCATCAGTCCCCTAGAACTTAGACCTACTTAAACCTAACTAACCTAAGGACAGCACACAACACCCCGTCATCACGAGGCAGAGAAAATCCCTGACCCCGCCGGGAATCGAACCCGGGAACCCGGGCGTGGGAAGCGAGAACGCTTCCGCACGACCACGAGATGCGGACTTTGAAATAACACAACATACCCTTTAATTTCGATTCCTCCTTCTCTTTTCGGTACTTCACTTTTTATCAGGCAATTTAAACATGGCCAGTCGAGCTTCTTGTACCAGGCTCCGTCGTTATATTCAGCGTGAAGATATGAACTGTTCAGCAAATAAACGTGATTTTACGTCTCACTCGACTCATCCTATATACACTAGTGCAAGGAAAGCTTAGCTCTGCCTAATACGAAAATGTCGTTTCTTTTTGTTGGCCCGACTTTCGCAATAAAGCAACTAACTTGATCGCTGAAGCGGCCTGTGTATATGACATCATAAAGTAACTCAGTGTGCTGCACGCCTTTCGTTCAAATGCATGAAAAAGTACACAATCTTCTTCTGTTGTGGATTGGCAAGACAGCCAATCCACTAGGAGGAAGCCGAAACGCACGCGTTTAAGCTCACGCAGGCTGGCGTGAGGTCTGGAACAGGACACGGAAATGAGACTAGTAAAAAACGTATCTTCTGGAATACTTAACTTTAATCCATAATTGGTGAACATAGCTCTCGACGGTACATGTGTTACAGCATCAATAGTAACTGGTAATGGCGCCTTGCTAGGTCGTAGCAAATGACGTAGCTGAAGGCTATGCTAACTATCGTCTCGGCAAATGAGAGCGTAATTTGTCAGTGAACCATCGCTAGCAAAGTCGGCTGTACAACTGGGGCGAGTGTTAGGAAGTCTCTCTAGACCTGCCGTGTGGCGGCGCTCGGTCTGCAATTACTGATAGTGGCGACATGCGGGTCCGACGTATACTAACGGACCGCGGCCGATTTAAAGGCTACCACCTAGCAACTGTGGTGTCTGGCGGTGACACCACATCTTCTTCTTCTTCTTCTTGTTTTTTTTTTCCTCTTCTTTTTCGTCTTACCCCGTTCCCTCTGCAGCGGGGTCCTTCTTTTGGGTCAATGCACGCCATTTCCTACGGTACAAGCTGTTGAGATGTCTTAGGATGTGAGTCAGCCGTTTCTTCACCACGGATGCACACAACGAAGGTGTCGTCGACGTGCTCACACCACAATTTACAAGGTGACAAGTCCAGAGCCTGTCTTCCTAAATTAATTTATTGCAAATTTAAAGACATGTTACCCGATATTTTAAAACAGGTCGTTCATATTACAGTTTTCATTTGTTATCTCTTTTTCAGTTTTTTTGCATTTTTTAATCTGAAATATTTGGCATAGAATAATATTTTTTAAAACAACAACAATTTGCGGTTGAAATATAAATAAAATTTTGTTGTTTTAAGAAAATATAAAAATATTATAGGATACGGAAGAGATTAACGATTTTAACTGGCGGTGAATACCTCGGAATGATTTCTTCGTGCCGTTGACCGCCAGCCACAACGAAATAGTTTATAGTTAGTAGTAGAGGAATGGTATTTCTAACGATATGCATTAGCATTAGATACTCATCCGTGTACAACATTGGGTGCTTTCATGGTTAGACTGCCAGTACCTTACGCTACATTTCCTCTAGTATTTGCAATTCCTAACTATCATTTGACTGACAATTTGTCAGCATCCGCATCCTCGTGCCCCTGTTCGGTGTCACTGTTGTCGCTGTCACTGTGAGTGCCGCTGGATATTGTTGTTACGTTGCATATACCTATATCTCTTATGTCGCCGCCCGGAGTGGCCGAGCGGTTCTAGGCGTTACAGTCTGGAACCGCGCAACCGCTACGGTCGCAGGTTCGAATCCTGCCTCGGGCATGGATGTGTGTGATGTCCTTAGGTTAGTTAGGTTTAAGTAGTTCTAAGTTCTAGGGGATTTATGACCTCAGCAGTTGAGTCCCATAGTGCTCAGAGCCATTTGAACCATGTCTTATATCGTGTCCTCGGGTACACTTCATTCTCACTCTCTTGTCTTCCAAAATGCTCCAGAAGCAATTGGCAACCACCGGACTAATTGGGCCATCTAAGGGTAGCTCGTGCTGTCGAAACGTCAAAAAAAAAAAAAAAAAAAGTCGGTCGAAGATCCCGAGTCTAAACCCAACACGCAGTTCGTCACCCGCCTGAACAATGTTTCTCCGTAGCGAGAGCCGGTGTGTAACCCCAGCACCGGCTACAGCGGCCAGACCAGGCGACACGCCCCGCCGTTAACGGCCGCGTCGCAGCTGGGCAGCGGCCTCGTGCACCGCACGCGACGCCCGGCGCGGGCCACACTGACAGCCCACCTCCGCCGTAAATCTCGGCCGCGATGACATTCGGCGTCGCGTGACCGGTGCCGGCGCGGTGCGGCGCGGCGCAACCAGTGGCAAACAAATAACGGCCGACGGCGCTCCGCCATCGGCTTATCCGGTGCATCGCGGTCGGCCGTATCGTCTCCACCCGTACTAACGACGTCGCAGCCTAGAGCTACGACCGTGATTATCGCCCGGACAACGCTAAGCGCGTAAACGGTGGTATCTTTTGTGATTTCGTGAAGCCGGCGCTACTTTCACAGCCGTTGAATTTGTTATCCAATGAGATTGAGCAGTAGTTAAGAAATTAGACTTTTTGTCAGAATGGGCGAGAGTCCCACCTAGTTCCACACCGTCTCATTTACGTGTTCTGTGATTTCCCAGAATCTTTGGTGGTGTATGCTGATACTGAGGTGACAAAAGTCACGGAATAGCGATATGAACATTCACAGATGGCGGCAGCATCGCTTACACGAGGAACGAGACAGCAGTGCAATGGCGAGCTGCCGTTGATACTGCAGTGACCCATGTGAAAAGGCCCCGGCGTGATCGTAGCCGCACGACGGGAACTAACAGTCCTCGAACGCGGAATTCTAGTAGGAGCTAGGAGCATGGGACATTCCATTTCCGAAATAGTCAGGGAATCCAATATTCCGAGATGCACTGTGTCAAGAGTGTACCGAGAATCCCATATTTCAGGCATTACCTCTCACAACGGACAACGCAGTGGCTGACGACCTTCGCTTAACGACAGACAACAATGCCATTCCGGTCAGTTGTCAGTGGTAACATGCAAGCAACACTGCTTGAAATAACAGCAGAAATAAATATGGGACGTACGACGAAAACATCCGTTGGGGCGGTGCCGCTGAATTTGGCGTTAATGGGCTACAGACAACCTACGCGAGTACATTTGCTTTTCAGCACGACATCCCCTGCGGTACTTATCCTGGGCTCGTGACTTTATCGGTTGTACCCAAGACGAATGGAAAACCGTGGACTGCTCACGTGAGTTCCGAGTTCATGTGCTAAGAGCTGACGGTGGGGTTCGAGTGTGGCGGAGAGCCCACGAAGCCGTGGACCCAAGTTGAAAGCTGGTATTGGCTCCATAATGGTGTGCGCTGTGTTTACATGGAATGGAGTCGATCCTCTGGAAGTTCGGCTACTTGCAGACCATTTGCAGCCATTCTTGGACGTCATATTCCCAAGCGACAATGAAATTTTTGTGGATGACAATGCGGCTTCTCACTGGGACCCAATCGTTTGCGATGGGTCTGAAGAACATCCTTGACAATTTGAGAGAACGGTTTGGCTACCCTGATCGCATTGCGTGAATCCCATTGTACATTTAGGGGACATAAAATCCTGCACAGGTAACACTTTGGCAATTATGGACGGCTATTGAGGCAGCATAGCTCAGGACATTTCCCCTACGACTTTTGTCACCTCAGTGTAAATTACGGTCAAACAACTACATCCCGACATTGAACGACGCGTGAGGAGTAAATGGATCTCAAGCACGCTTTCACGAAGCAAACTTAAAATTGCCGATCAATAAATCGGGGGTACCTCTACGGAAAGCAATTCAGACTAATAGCTCCAATATCCGAAAGCCCTGTCGATAAATAAGAAGTGTAGCCTGTAAATTATCCTATCTAATAACCAGCACGAAACAGCTTTGCTTAAGTCTCGCTCACCATCTTCCACTCTGTTAGCCAATTAGTGACTACTGAAACTGAATGCAATGTTGTCCTCTCCCACAGCAACTGACGGCTCACTGACGATTCTTAGTTCCAGCGCTAGCCGGGTTAACTAATCGATTGATGTGGAAGTGCTTGTTAGTCGGCACTAATAACGACGAACTCCTGGTGAATAAGTACTTCAATAATGTATTCCCTATTACACCTGCGATGGTGGACTGCGGAACTTAGGATAATTAATTAGTCTATAACAGGTCGTGCTTCCCCCTGTGACTCTATTTCTGAAGTCACATTACTTCGACGTTATCACAAACGAAGAAAAATAACGCTGGTGCTGCTGCTGCTACAACTGCTAGTACCAGTAGTACTGTTACTAGTAGAGAAAGTAGGCTAAATTCGGGCTACCGTTTGTATTTAAGACATAACTCACCTTCTGTTGAAAGTAAATTAAAAAATGTTCCAGTCAACAGTTCTCTGAAGTGGCCTGCATTAAGACATTACGGTGAAATGTAACACACTACCACTAATTTTTCTGATATAGGACTGTATCTAATATTGGCAATTTGACACATCTAAATTTGGGCTAGTCCTAAAAATATTGAGATATCACTCGAAAAGCTCAGTAAAATGAATAAATAACAGTTTATTTAATGAGTAGAATGTTAGGAACGTGTTATACAGTAGCTGAAAAACAAAAGAGGATATCTTTCTTTTCAAATTATTGTGGTTTATCAAAACTGTGGTCATATAAAATAAAACACTGTTTTATTGGCAACGTCCCAAATATAAATATTTTTATAAGCCCCTGCATATTTGTTGTGCGCCCACATATTACACACAATGCTCATAACTCACAGCTCTCCTTGCATATCATCATAAAAGTTTCTATCACAAAAAATACTTTTGTTTTTCCAGCAGAGTAAGTCTAAATCACTCAAGTGACCATTAATTAGTAACGTGACCGTCTCACCTGTGACTAACCTGAAGTATCTTCTTTTTTTTTGTCCATACAATATTTTAGCAGCCTCTATTGTGCCCATAGTTTTATCTCTGATTGCACCGATCGCCTTGGTCATTTCTGTATCGTTCCATTTCTTTCTCCTGCTCTCCGGGACATATTTTGGTTTTGTTCTCGGCATTCTTGAACGAAAACTGTCCACATTAATCATATTGATAAAATGGTTCAAAATGTGGCTGTAGCCAAAATTTAGACCATAACTTCTAAGTAATTTTAACTTCTTCACAAAACAGGGAAAACCAGGAGCTACACAGAAACTATAAAAAAGGAACATCTGCAAAAGTTTTAAGACAGTCAAATTGAGTTTATGTTGACTACAACTGCATGTGACAATAAACTGACATGACGGTTTTACAGAAAACTGACGTGGCCTGAAGCGCTATTTTACAATGTTTCCGTTAGGCTGCAACACTCGTAATACCAAATATCCAGCAAACCCAAATTTCGACCCTAGGCGAAATTTAGACTACTTCCTCCACTACTACTACTACTAACGCTAATACTGTTACAATTATCTATATCTACCTCCATCATTATCATTTCTACTGCCGTTATAACATGTAGTTACTACTACTATTGTTATAGTACCAAAACAACCAGTAGTAAGAATTTAAAAATTTCTGCGCTGGAAGTTCCTAAGAGCCACCCAGCGGCAGACGCTCTCCAAGTGCATAGTGCCCTGCTCCGTGGTCACTGCAGAGGAAGCTGAATATGAACTTCCTATCAGTTCCTGTGCGGATAGAAGTCTTTGGCTGCACATTATTCTTCTCCTGTACTTACCGTTGCAGCAAAATTCCTCCTTCCCGAGGGTGATTTCCATTCCGAAGTGGACCGTCGCTGCATGATGATCCGCGTCATCCTCATCTCTCGAATTCCTTGCGTACGCAGACATTGCAGGGAAACGGTTTAATTCAAATAGTGACGTGCCTTCCAAGCTGCCCTCAAAATTGCGTCAACAGTATTGTATAGGATATCTCAGCCAGAATATTCTTAAGATCTGATGTTCCAGGTGTGGTCAAGTGTTGTCGCACATTACTAGCCGCGTTCTGCATTCAGAGGGCAGTCTCACTCTCTGGAGACTTTTTTAGTGTTTAAGAAGCTCCATTTTCGTTCCTTTTGTAAAGGGATCTGATTTCTTACTTGTTTTCAGTTTTTAGCCTTATTTCCTACAATATTCTCAACATTGTAGCAGCCATTTCCCTTCAAACCGTACACAGCTGTTATATTCAAATTTGTAGACGTATTCCAAGTACCACTTGAAATGCCTTCACAGATACGTACCAAGCTTCCCTGGCAACCTTAAGAGTATTCCTCATTGTACCCGTTTATTGCCTGTTCTGGTGTCCCATACATGTGACAAGTTCACCCTGCAAAGTATTAGTCACTTCCTCAAAGGAGCACACTGGTCGTTTTGGAGCGCTGTAAAACGGATCGACGTGAATAAGCGACAGCTTGATATAAAGGAGCTGTGGGTGTGCCCGTTCCATACCGAGAGAGAAACTGCCAAAGTTGTTGGTGTACATACGACTGCCCAAAGTGTCTACAATACATGGTGTACCACTCGCAGCCATGGGACACGGCCAAATTGCGGCGCTGGTGAAAAGATCAGAACCCACAGGAACCGGAAATGAGCGTCACGCCTTGACAATGACAATCGGTTTAAAACCGGTTGAAATTATCGGTGTCAGTGACTGCAGATCCTCCTCAGCAGTTTTCGAGTGAATATTGAGAAGGGAAATCCCTGCAACGAACACGTGAAGTCGGGTACCTCGCAAAAGGTCACTTCTCACAGCGACACATGAAGCTGTAAGTCTTCAGTAAGCGAAACAAAACAGTAGCTGTATGGAGACGTCTAGTTTACCTCTTTTCAAATGATTCGAGGCATTGAGTGTACCGTGAAGGCGAAAGTACACGTAACAAACACTCGAAATGAAAGTAATGTGGATTTGCTTTTCACTAAGTGTCCTTTCCTTTTTGAATTTCCGAAAACCATGTAATATTTGCCCAAGTCGAACTTTTTCACTTTTAGCTATTACTTTTCTCCGAGTATTGCAGATTCTCTTTACAACATGTTGAAACAGTTAAAAACTCTTCTTTAATCGTAATGGGTTGACTATCATCTGTTATTATTTGCTGCTAAGAACTACCACGTGAAAAGTAACAACTTTTATTACATGAGCGCGTACAGTTTAAATGATATGAGCAATGGTTGGCTTAAACCCAACTAACTGCTTTACGTAAACTGTTTTGTTCTTCATTTATATTGTCAACTGGTTCCACCAAGGTTTTCATAGAATATAGTGTTCTGAGGGCCTCTTTGGCACTCCGTGGGGTGATGGAAGCCCCATGCAGCTTCTGCTGCGACGTAGGCCCGTCTGTTGGCAAACTCCATCTGCCACACACTGACCATGAAGTACCTCAGGTAAATAACAAAATAGCAAAACAAATATTTGAACACTTACGGGTTATCATCTATGTATAAGTAACAACATTTTGCCCCATATACCTGTTACTTAAATTATAGCAAAGCTACTTTTACACGCTGTCGGTCATTTACAGAAAACGTGAGCACAGGAAACTTCACACAATAACGCTTACTGGGAATTTCTGAATTTACTTCAGCCGAATTCTGCACCCATTCAAGCTCTGGCTCAATGAGGCATTTAACCCATTTGTCTTTGGTGGGTGTACTTCAGATCGGAGTTGGTTCAGTTATATTTTAGGTGTGTTTTTACTGCCATGATACGGAATAACTTATTTAGGTGAATAAGGGCGTTTATTGCAACACTGACTGCGACCAAGAGGTCGCGTTTCTTCAGCTTCTTGAAGATGAGTAGCCAGTGGACAGTCCCATATTCGACGAGGACAATATGCATGTTGACATGACTGCACGCAACGTCGTATGTTTGTCGAACACCGAGACAGCCTAAAGCATCTCAACTAGTCTACTATATGACCCGATCTCAGTCTCTTAGAAAATGTCTGAGACCATTTGAAACAGCAGGTGAAAAGCTGTAGTCCGCATCTACACAATTTTCTAGCTCTGCTAGATTTAATTATCAATGAATGGCTTCAGCTAGGTATGGTGTACCCGAAGAAACTTGTGGACTCTACTCACCGGTGAACTGATTTTATTATCGACGTTAGAGGCAGAGTTACACTGTATAAGCGAGATATCTCCTAGGAACGACTACTTTTTTGTCCCGAATGTTTAAGTACTTTCTTCAAGGATGGTGAATATGTTCGTAGCGTTTTTCCATAACTTTAATAAACACAACAGACACACATAACAGAGACTTTAGTCATCGATAATATATTCTCCTTCACCATTTATAAGTCTGACAACGCTGCGGTAACGTTCCGATTTCACGACTGTAGGAATCACGTAGTTTTGAGTCGAAGAACTTGTCCAGCGTTGTTCGGAGCGCATTTTCATTCGGAAAGGAAGTTCCTTGGAGGTTGTTCGATAGAGAGCGGAAAAGGTAAAAATCTGAGAACGCAAAATCAGATGAATAAGGTGGCTGCGGAACGACCTCCGAACCCAGCTCCTGCATTGTGTTTTTTGCCGGTCTAGCAGAATGCGGGCGGGCGTCATCCTGCGGTAGCGTCACTTTACTTAATCTTTGTGGTCGCTGCTCTTGACTTGCGTCTGCAACAGATCTCAGTTGCTGACAGTAAATGTCAGCAGTGATGGTAACACCTTGGGGGAGCAATTCGTGGTGCAACACGCCGTCGGTGCTGAACCAGATGCATAACATTATCTTTTGTGGATGCGCACAGGACTTTGCTCGGAGAGTTACTGCTTTGTTTGAGATCACTTATTTCTTTTATTTTCTTATGTTAGCACGAAGACACCATTTCTCGTCATCAATAACGATGTAGGATAGGAAAGGTGGTGTTCTTCACGAGCCAGTCGATGAGAGCGAGTAGAGAGCCACATATATGTGGCCCTCAGCTGAATTTTGTGATTTTGGCTTAGAGCAAATACCAACGCGCAAAACGAAAACGCGAAGAACTTACGCAGCAACCTAATAACTGCACATTCGCCCGTCATGTGGGTGGGGTAAAGTAACAGTAGAGCAGTACGCGACGCTATTCGCCGCACACTTTCACTGCCGCTGCCTGTTGAACTCTCCGCGGTGAGCCGGCAGACCGCCGCCGGGTTGACGGCTACCTCGCGGACCTCTCACCGGCGCCCACCCGTATCTCGCGACGCCCACCGAGGGCAAGAACAGCTCTAATAGCGGCCGGAGCCCTTACTCCAGCGACGCCGGACGGCCGCATGAATAAACATGCCGTCGTCGACGCTTTGAGGAGGCGACGCTTGCGCTGTCCGTAAACATTCACTCAGCGACGCCGGCAGCCCTCTGCGACCCGCATGCCAGCAGCCGCGACACCCGTCACTGCCACAGTCTCTGAGGCCACCCTCCAACCTACGTCTCGCACCACAGATACATATAGTCAGCACACGCCACTCTCTGTACAGTGTCAAGATTTGAAATCAATATCTAAGTCACGTGACAGAGGTAATAAAACCGAGTGTCAGCCTTTACACACTATGGGAAGTCGGGCCGGCAGTTATTTTCTCATTTATAGCTGAATTCGACCATTGATTTTAACAGTTCAACGACTTTTTGGGTAAGTATTGCACATGCAGTAGTACAGTTAACCCGTTCACTGCTGTTGGCGTGCTTATACTTCCTGCTACGCCGTGTCGCAAGTGTTGCGGACGTGTATACGCGCACCGCTCGCGTTCTCCTTCAGTGTAATACACTTCTGAATACGACCTGAGCCGCCGATCTCTCACTGCTGCGGAAGAGTTACTTCCATATCTCAGTGAATAAAAAAGTTTCTATGCCTATCATACAACATACGTGCCTCATTACGTACTATCATTAGCAATGAAACGTAGTTTCGATATTTGGAATAGTTTATGACATGACGTTCGCTACGACTACGTGATTCGGGATGCGCAAGAGCGTGAATGGGGGCGCAATCGTCCTTCGGATTTAAAACCCGGTAACTCGAGAGTGAAATGAAATATCCTTCTGCTCTCAATATTAAATAAAATTTCAATATCTTTCATACATTTTATTCACTCCGACGTATGAGTTAAAATAAACCATAGGCAAAGTTTACGCAGCGCGTTTTTACCTCTGTAAAACCTTTTCAAATTTTGCGCAATGGTTTCCTTAATTTGATGTAGCACAGTAACTATGGCATATAATACAAAGAAATTCAGTCCCTTGTCAAGCGAAGATATCAGACAGTAATAAGCGTAAAAATCCAATTTTTCCACCAAATAGTTTTCTCAAAAAGTATTTCGTATCGGCTGGAACGCCATCCTGCAGCACAGATACCAGCAGTACAGCCATAACAAAAGCCTCCATGGCGCGGAATGCAAGGAGCACTTATCTAGCAAGAAAAGGGTTAAGTTAATTTCTCCAAAATTCTCAATGTTATTGTTATGGTTATTGCTTTTTATCTTTGGCAACGTGAAACAACGACACGTAGGTTTGAACAGTGTATTGACTGTACTTTCTTTTGACAAGCAACGGACCGAGCGAGGTGGCGCAGTTGTTAGACACTGGACTCGCATTCGGGAGGACGACGGTTCAATCCCGCGTCCGGCCATCCTGATTTAGGTTTTCCGTGATTTCCCTAAATCACTCCAGGCAAATGCCGGGATGGTTCCTCTGAAAGGGCACGGCCGACTTCCTTCCCCATCCTTCCCTAATCCGATGAGACCGATGACCACGCTGTCTGGTCTCCTTCCCCAAAACCAACCAACCAACAAGCAACGGAATTATAATTATCCAGTGAATTCCTCCAATTTTTGCACTGCGAGTCACTTACTTCTCACTTACACAGGAGTAGAAGACACAATATCAGTATCGCAGGAAGAATTTAGTTTTCTGAAGATTCCCAAACGATACAATAATGTGTGAAATGGATTATTATGCACTTATGAGAAACGACGTCTGTACGTCTGTTTCTATGGATAATGTCTTTTTTTAGATAAAATGACCATTTACGACGAAATAGAAATTTCGACGTCATCCATATGAGGCCACTGAAATTATTCAGTGGCGACCAGTAAAAAATTGTGTCTGACGAGCACCAGAACCTGGGTTTCCTGTTTTACGCGAGCAGTCGCGTTACCTGCTTCGGCTGTCCCAGTACGCTTCCCGTCCAACCCAAATCACCAACTTAGCGCACACTAATGCCATAGGGCCTCCCTGTCTGTTGTCCTTACTGCTCGCAGTATCTCGCACGATTCCCGCAAAAGGTCGGACCTAGGGCGCATCCACACTGAGGATACCATGAAATGCCGTCAAGGATTAGATATTATTATTGCATGTATGGTGTCTGTTGTTTGTGACATGTTCGAATCAGCGTTTATGTTTTAACACATTTGCTTACTCCGGTACATATACTCAAACAATATCCAGGTAAAAAGACTAATATATCAGAATTATCGATTATCGAGAGATATCTTCTAGTGACAAACTGCCTATTTACTTCTGTCTGGGATTCTTCGGCCGACGTTCGTCTGATGATTTTACTGACGTTTGCATAAAGTTAAATGCAGTGCCACCTTCCATATCTTACATTTATTGTGTTTTACATTCTCTTGTCACATAATAAAACATACCATACAGAGACTAACCCATGACGTATGCCAGATGAAATAGGTAGACTGCTGGCCATTAAAATTACAACTTCATACAGACGGCATGTAGAAAACGTCAAATTGACATGAAGTGTACTACATTTTTGGATATGCATATGATTAACACGTCATCGCAACTGCGGAAAATGGGTTGGACCAACGCCATTTACTTTCTGTACATAAGGGATTGTTACACAGCAAGTTCCTCGTTAAGGAGTTGTATTGTAATGCTGGTTTGTGAGAAGATAGTTGGAAACATCTACAAGCACGTGCCCGAATTGGAAAGTTGCAGGCTCGTGGCCCGTTGAGGCCGCGGTGTATCAGTCCGCAATATTGCTGCTCTCACTGGCCGCGAGCCCACGACTGCCATGTGGCTATTGAATCGATGCGTTCATGAGAGCCAAATTCAGCGCCGCACACAATCTCAATGGCCACACGCGACCAGTGCTCGAAACGACAGAAGTATCAGCACAGTGATTGTTATTGCGGCCCTGCCTGGTGCGCAGCAGGAAGTGGTGCGGCCCATGTGGTGCTCCCAGCGACGACACTGGACACGGAAGTGGCCCCGCGTCGTCCAAGTCACGATGGGCGTATCTATGTGTGCCAGACTGCATACGTTATCGTCGTATTGTTCGAGCACCAGGCGTGACATGGGGTGCAATTAAGAACACAAGTCACCTGAGTTTCGAATAGCCTGTCATTTGGACAGCAGAGCTTACACGTCGAACTTGTGGAAATCGTTCTGTGCGCCTTATCATCGATATCTTCACGGCAAGATAATGCACGACCGCACGTTGCTCGTCCTATCCGGACCTCCGTCTACACTAAGGTGTTCGACCGTTGTCCTGGCCACTACATTCTTCAGATGTCTCATCCACTGAAAACATATGGTTAAGACCTGTAAAACTATCGTAAGCTGCAGTAGGCTATCGTAAGTAAGCGTAGACTACGATAGTTTTCTTAGTAGGTGTGGTCAATTAAGCATATACTCTCATTACCAGTATATTAGGTCTGTTGCATACCTATTAGGCGTCAACTCATAACGATCGCTTTCTTTAAGTATGCAACCAGTGTCTTACTACATTCTCCTAAAAACTGGAGGCAGTGAACCATCTAGAAGCTGAGTGAGGATAAATAAAAAGCCACGTAACATTCGAAAAATTTTCGTTCTACTTATTGTCTTCCTCTCCGTTACTTAACAACAAACGGTATTTACAGGGTGTTTCAAAAATGACCGGTATATTTGAAACGGCAATAAAAACTAAACGAGCAGCGATAGAAATACACCGTTTGTTGCAATATGCTTGGGACAACAGTACATTTTCAGGCAGACAAACTTTCGAAATTACAGTAGTTACAATTTTCAACAACAGATGGCGCTGCGGTCTGGGAAACTCTATAGTACGATATTTTCCACATATCCACCATGCGTACCAATAATATGGCGTAGTCTATGAATGAAATTACCCGAAACCTTTGACAACGTGTCTGGCGGAATGGCTTCACATGCAGATGAGATGTACTGCTTCAGCTGTTCAATTGTTTCTGGATTCTGGCGGTACACCTGGTCTTTCAAGTGTCCCCACAGAAAGAAGTCACAGGGGTTCATGTCTGGCGAATAGGGAGGCCAATCCACGCCGCCTCCTGTATGTTTCGGATAGCCCAAAGCAATCACACGATCATCGAAATATTCATTCAGGAAATTAAAGACGTCGGCCGTGCGATGTGGCCGGGCACCATCTTGCATAAACCACGAGGTGTTCGCAGTGTCGTCTAAGGCAGTTTGTACCGCCACAAATTCACGAAGAATGTCCAGATAGCGTGATGCAGTAATCGTTTCGGATCTGAAAAATGGGCCAATGATTCCTTTGGAAGACATGGCGGCCCAGACCAGTACTTTTTGAGGATGCAGGGACGATGGGACTGCAACATGGGGCTTTTCGGTTCCCCATGTGCGCCAGTTCTGTTTATTGACGAAGCCGTCCAGGTAAAAATAAGCTTCGTCAGTAAACCAAATGCTGCCCACATGCATATCGCCGTCATCAATGCTGTGCACTATATCGTTAGCGAATGTCTGTCGTGCAGCAATGGTAGCGGCGCTGAGGGGTTGCCGCGTTTGAATTTTGTATGGATAGAGGTGTAAACTCTGGCGCATGAGACGATACGTGGACGTTGGCGTCATTTGGACCGCAGCTGCAACACGGCGAACGGAAACCCGAGGTCGCTGTTGGATCACCTGCTGCACTAGCTGCGCGTTGCCCTCTGTGGTTGCCGTACGCGGTCGCCCTACCTTTCCAGCACGTTCATCCGTCACGTTCCCAGTCCGTTGAAATTTTGCAAACAGATCCTTTATTGTATCGCGTTTCGGTCCTTTGGTTACATTAAACCTCTGTTGAAAACTTCGTCTTGTTGCAACAACACTGTGTTCTAGGCGGTGGAATTCCAACACCAGAAAAATCCTCTGTTCTAAGGAATAAACCATGTTGTCTACAGCACACTTGCACGTTGTGAACAGCACACGCTTACAGCAGAAAGACGACGTACAGAATGGCGCACCCACAGACTGCGTTGTCTTCTATATCTTTCACATCACTTGCAGCGCCATCTGTTGTTGAAAATTGTAACTACTGTAATTTCGAAAGTTTGTCCGCCTGAAAATGTACTGTTGTCCCAAGCATATTGCAACAAACGGTGTATTTCTATCGCTGCTCGTTTAGTTTTTATTGCCGTTTCAAATATACCGGTCATTTTTGAAACACCCTGTATATCAAAAATGAAATTGTTACTTTTTAATTCAGGTTTTGTTTGAAAATTTTTGATTTGTTGTATGGAGCAGATGAGTGTTAAAGTAAAAGTAATAAAAAACAACGCAGATTTCTTCATACAGAACTATAAAATGCAATTTTCTGAAAACGGTAGAATTGTAAATGCGAACATTTTTAGGTTAGGCTTTACCGTGACTGTTACTGACATTAAATGAAACAACAAGTTCACTGTTACCAGTCACCGTTTTATTTATTTCCACGACGCGTTTCGAAGGTTTAAACCTCCATCATCGGGTGGATTTATATTAGTAAGTATTACATTTGTGTGTGTGTTGTGTTACGATTTTTGGAGGAACTTGTGGCACTGCCTAGTGGAGAAACGAGACACTATTTCAGAATATGGTTTAGGATTACTTTTGACGAAAAATTAAACTGATATCTAATGGTAAACATTAAATAAGTAAACTACAGTACCTTCAGTGATCACAGGTTCCTTTTGCTGTCGTAACACATCACATGTATACTGCCACATTTGTAAACAAATATGGCTACAACAGTAAAATCATACATACATTACACTCTTTGATTGGGGTTAATAAACAGATGTGAAGTGAGGGGCTGGAGGCAGAAGGAGAGGTAGAGAGAGAGAAAAAGTGTGTGTGTGTGTGTGTGTGTGTGTGTGTGAGTGAAAGGGAGAGGGAGAGGGAGAGAGAGAGAGAGAGAGAGAGAGGGAGGGAGAGAGAAAAGAGTGATTTTATGAGAGGAAACATTTACATGGGAAGGAGTCTTAAGATTTCATGTTGCATATATTAGCTGCCTAACCAATGTATTACCCCAACCTTTAGGCAGCTAATATATGCAACATGCAATCTTAAGACTCCTTCCCATGTAAATGTTTCCTCTCATATAATCACTCTTTCCTCTCTCTCTCTCTCTCTCTCTCCCTCTCCCTCTCCCTTTCACTCTCTCTCACACACACACACACACACACTTTTTCTCTCTCTCTACCTCTCCTTCTGCCTCCAGCCCCTCACTTCACATCTGTTTATTAACCCCAATCAAAGAGTGTAATGTATGTATGATTTTACTGTTGTAGCCAATATGATCATTGTAATTATAGTCTGTAACATTTCACCTAATTGTTATCAATAAGTATGAAGTTTAAGCCATTTTAACATGTCACCTGATTGTATAAACGAGTACGAATGTTTGCTGTTTTAACTTGTCAGAATTGGATTTATATACCACCTAAAGTACACACACATATATTTGACACCTCAAAACAAACATCGCTAATTGCTTAAAGCAATTATTCTGTAATAATATTGTTATGATGTATATTCTTTGCACTTTGCGATTATGTCTTCACTTCTGCTATACGAACCTTGCACCCAACTGATTCCAGACGCCATATTTGTTTACAAATGTGGCAGTATACATGTGATGTGTTACGACAGCAAAAGGAACCTGTGATCACTGAAGGTACTGTAGTTTACTTATTTAATGTTTACCATTAGATATCAGTTTAATTTTTCGTCAAAAGTAATCCTAAACCATATTCTGAAATAGCGTCTCGTTTCTCCACTAGGCAGTGCCACAAGTTCCTCCAAAAATCGTAACACAACACACACACAAATGTAATACTTACTAATGTAAATCCACCCGATGATGGAGGTTTAAACCTTCGAAACGCGTCGTGGAAATAAATAAAACGATGACTGGTAACAGTGAACTTGTTGTTTCATTTAACGGTAGAATTTACAAAAAAAAAAAAAAAACGGAAAAATATATCAAACATCGCTTCAGTACTTCGTCGAGGTTATATAAAACATTTTTCTGTTACTCACAAACAACTTCTGAACTTACCAATAATAACAGGAAACTCCTGCCTTTGATCGTGATGAAGAACTTTCTATTGAGTACAAAACAACAACAATCATTATATAGATTTCTTTATGTCTGTGCATGTAAAGTGCATCATAAGTAATCGCTCCAGTTATATAAAAACCCAGAAGCTACGCGACCAACTAATTTGTATTACTTATAAAAAGAAATTTATATTTTGTAACGGTAAAAATATACAAGGGACTAACACTGAACGATGTGCTGATCTAATTATGTGGCAAATAAAAAGATAAACTGAGAGAAATCGTCAGGTCACAGTTCCTGTCACGCATTCATTTATGGTTCTTTCCCTACCAACGCTACCGATACTACCAATAATCCTAGCATTTACTACGTGATTTATGTACTATACCAAACCTACCGGACCAATGTTTTTGTAGAGCATCACTCTACATATGGTGATGGGTTGCCGAGAAACTGGCACACCACCACTCACCAGCCACTACGATTATGATTTCTGGTACGGAACTGACGTCCAAGCTTGGTTTGACTCGACGAAACTAAATTTCGTACCCTGTGTATCATCAAATAACCTTCAAATTAGAGTTACAGTACATAGATGACGTAGTAAATGGTCAGATTACCGGTAGTATTGGTAGCATTAATAGTGGACGAAATGTAAATGAATGCGGATAGAAAATGGGGACCGACGACCTCTCTCTAATTTTTGTATGTTTGTCGTTCAGTGTTAGTCCATTCTATATCATTACAAAATATAAATCGAAATTTTTAAGTTATAAAATGAGTTTATTTCATGACTTCTGCGTTTTTTGAAACCAAAGCAGTTACGTTTGATGCAAGTGCAGTTTAGACGCACAAACTTAAAAAAAGGTAATTATTGTTGTTGTTTTGTACTCAATAGAATGTTCTTCATCATGATCAAGGGCAAGAGTTTCCTGTTATTGATAAGAGCCAAATTTGCTTATGAGTAACAGAAACATGTTTTTCATAAGCGCGACGAAGTACAGAAGCGTTGTTAGACATGTTTTTCTTCTGCATTTCTTAAAAATGTTTTCTTTTCCTTGAGGAAATTGCATTTTCAAGTGCTACATGATAAATCTGCATTTTTTATTGTTACTATAACATCCGTCTGCTTCACGTAAAAAATCAACAGCTCTCGAATAAGATTTGAACTAAACACTGGTAATTTCAATGTTGGTACAAAGACTTTTTTTTTTTTAGTAACGAGGAGGAGGATAATTATGTAGAACAAAAATGTTCCGTAGTCTGTGTGGCTCTTTGTATATCCTCTCAGTTTGTAGACTGTTCACCGACTCCAGTTTCTAGGGGAATGTAGTGATACAGTGATCACATATGGAAAAAAAAAACACGATCTAAATGAGGTAACAGCCGGTCTGCAACACACCTAATGTACTGGTGACGCAGTTAATGTCTTCACTAGCCAAAGCTGCTAGGAAAACCATCATAGTCTACGCTTTCTGCGGTAGCATACGGTACATTTACAAGTCTACTACAGATATAATAATTTTTCCTAAAATTTCGTGTACTTGCACTAAGTATAATTTCGTTATTTACTACATTTCTTGGAGCTGCAATGTAATGGACAACACTGTCGCCGCTGGCTTTAGTTAGGTAATATCCAGCAGCGAGTACGTCCAGAGTTTTCTGAGTGAGTGCACTCCCGGGTCGGCTGTTGGCCAGACGCGGGCATCTGTGCTGTATTCCCAAGGCTGCGGCAGCGGGACTTTGTTCGGCGCCACTGCAGCCGTTCAGGGGCCGCGTCTCCCGCTGCCGCCAGCGGCATTTCGCCGGAAACACCGTGATCCTGCAGCGCTACGCGTGGGACGGTGGGGGGTAAGGGGTAAGGGGTGATCCAGGACAGGCACTGCAAGGGCACGGAGCTCCACGACACCGCTTCCGTCGCTGCGGAAATTACCTGCAGATGGGACGCCGTTTCGCTAACACTCTTCTCCGCCTTTGTAACGAATATTACAGTGAAGGCGCTACATCTCGCTGTAACTTTGAACTCTTGACTTTAATACGGTGTGTGTGTGTGTGTGTGTGTGTGTGTGTGTGTGTGTGTAAGTGCGCCTCCTAATGTAAGAGATCGCACGCGTGAAGTGATATGGCGCAACAGTTAAACCTGTGGATTAACAGTCGGATGGAGTGACCTTCAAATCCTTGTCCAGTTGTAATGTCTTGTTTCTAAAGTCCAGTTAAATGGTGATTCTAGAGGAAAGTTTTGTGGAAGTTTTTTCGACAAGCTGTCTACATTTTTTCGATGGAACTTAATCCGAATTTTCCAAGTCCCACCAAAATTTCGGCGTGGAAGTAGGCCAAAGTGGTATAAATGACTAAAAAATTTATCCTTTTTTCGTTTGTTGCTTATAACTAGTAAACGACTTCATTTTCGGCAAAGTTGACAATTTTTGAAAATAAAGAGGATAAAATTTTCCGCAAGATAGGTTCTTTTCTCCATTTGCTTTGGACTGCCGTTCAGGACCTTCATGCATTTGATGTGGTACTGGGCTTTACTACAACTAAGTCAGGAACTGGTCCAATCCGATGTACAAACCTGGAAATGGAAAAAGGAACACATTGACACCGGTGTGTCAGACCCACCATACTTGCTCCGGACACTGCGAGAGGGCTGTACAAACAATGATCACACGCACGGCACAGCGGACACACCAGGAACCGCGGTGTTGGCCGTCGAATGGCGCTAGCTGCGCAGCATTTGTGCACCGCCGCCGTCAGTGTCAGCCAGTTTGCCGTGGCATACGGAGCTCCATCGCAGTCTTTAACACTGGTAGCATGCCGCGACAGCGTGGACGTGAACCGTATGTGCAGTTGACGGACTTTGAGCGAGGGCGTATAGTGGGCATGCGGGAGGCCGGGTGGACGTACCGCCGAATTGCTCAACACGTGGGGCGTGAGGTCACCACAGTACATCGATGTCGTCGCCAGTGGTCGGCGGAAGGTGCACGTGCCCGTCGACCTGGGACCGGACCGCAGCGACGCACGGATGCACGCCAAGACCGTAGGATCCTACGCAGTGCCGTAGGGGACCGCACCGCCACTTCCCAGCAAATTAGGGACACTGTTGCTCCTGGGATATCGGCGAGGACCATTCGCAACCGTCTCCATGAAGCTGGGCTACGGTCCCGCACACCGTTAGGCCGTCTTCCGCTCACGCCCCAACATCGTGCAGCCCGCCTCCAGTGGTGTCGCGACAGGCGTGAATGGACGGACGACTGGAGACGTGTCGTCTTCAGCGATGAGAATCGCTTCTGCCTTGGTGCCAATGATGGTCGTATGCGTGTTTGGCGCCGTGCAGGTGAGCGCCACAATCAGGACTGCATACGACCGAGGCACACAGGGCCAACACCCGGCATCATGGTGTGGGGAGCGATCTCCTACACTGGCCGTACACCACTGGTGATCGTCGAGGGGACACTGAATAGTGCACGGTACATCCAAACCGTCATCGAACCCATCGTTCTACCATTCCTAGACCGGCAAGGGAACTTGCTGTTCCAACAGGACAATGCACGTCCGCATGTATCCCGTGCCACCCAACGTGCTCTAGAAGGTGTAGGTCAACTACCCTGGCCAGCAAGATCTCCGGATCTGTCCCCCATTGAGCATGTTTGGGACTGGATGAAGCGTCGTCTCACGCGGTCTGCACGTCCAGCACGAACGCTGGTCCAACTGAGGCGCCAGGTGGAAATGGCATGGCAAGCCGTTCCACAGGACTACATCCAGCATCTCTACGATCGTCTCCATGGGAGAATAGCAGCCTGCATTGCTGCGAAAGGTGGATATACACTGTACTAGTGCCGACATTGTGCATGCTCTGTTGCCTGTGTCTATGTGCCTGTGGTTCTGTCAGTGTGATCATGTGATGTATCTGACCCCAGGAATGTGTCAATAAAGTTTCCCCTTCCTGGGACAATGAATTCACGGTGTTCTTATTTCAATTTCCAGGAGTGTATTATTGAGCGTTCTAATTCATTGTTTTGTCTTTCAGCAAGATTCAGAACAATCTCTTGCAGCCCCCGCTTACTTACACAATGCACTAGGTTTCATCGACTGGCTTGTTCTGTTAAGCCAGAAAATTCTGGCATGTTAGACGACCTACAAAAAATAGTTGATTTTGACATTAAAATCTGGCTGCGCAGATAGAGTTTCTTTTCGGTTGCAACCAGCCGCAATGTTCTTAACCTCCGCAGCAATCAACATTTTCGTTAGTGTACTTTCTTCGACATGCTTCACAAACCTCAATCGCAATTTTGCCCTTCATAAGCGACTCCTTCCCCCATCTTACTTGCTCCAAGAACATTCTTCAACCCCACTATGGGCCTAAGTGATGATATTTCTCTCCCATCACAAAACACACCATCACGTAGAAAATACTTATCATTTGAAATCATTATGTACGACTCTTTTATGCATTTAAACCGAATTTACCGACCTATATAGGTTCTAAGCAACCGTACGAGGGCGAGCTCGTAAACAACTGCCGACGCAGAAAACCAACACAGAAGACCGGCCTCCTTCCTGTCATGTCACACACATCTTACCCCTCCACCATGGCAAGTAGTAGCTACCAACAGCTAAAATTACATTGTGACACTACTGGAGTATGGAATTCGGCAATGGATGTGCAACAAAGTACGGTAAGGATGCGGAGTGTAGGCCCTCAGATGGTCAATCTCCTCAGCTTTAAAATCGCGCTGACTTCAACACATGCTACACGTTATACGGTTGGTCTGACGTAAAAATTCTATCCTCTTTATTTTCATAAAGAGTGAGTTTTGCCGTAAATTGCGTCTTTGCAGAGTTATAAGCAAAAAACACCGTTGTTGTTGTTGAAGTCTTCAGTCCTGAGACTGGTTTGATGCAGCTCTCCATGCCAGTAAAGCTACATGCCCTCGGGAAAAATTACGGCTGTAGTTTCCAAAAAACACTAAAAAGTCAATTTCTTTCGTGGCTATTTCCATATTTGACCGATTTACGGACAGAATTTTTGGTGATACTTTGAAAATTACGGTACAGCGTCCCCAAACACACATAGAAAGCTTTTTAAAAAACCTTCTGTAGAACCTTCCGCTATTTGGCCTTTTTGAGCACCATTTGACTGGACTACTATTCATTACACGTCATATCACTAGTACCAAGCAAGATTACACACGGCTTTTGTCGCTCCTCAATTCACTGTCCATTGGTGACAATGATTTACTTTTCCTTCACCCAACGACATATGTAACAATGTTATTTCACGCACCTGTCAACACTTTCCGCTGAAATTGTAGCATTGCACTGTTTCTCCTCGCCTTCCATGTGGCCTCCGTTTCATGGTTGCGTGAACTGTTGCGACTTTCAAACTATGTGCGAGAATGACTTTGGTTGGATAAGCAGGTACTTTACCATGCTTAGTACGGAACATTATTTTCAAATATCACACTTTTATTCACACTTTCGTCTAGTAGTGCAGGCAATTCAGTATCGAGAAACAAACGCAACAAACAAAAAACCGGCGTCAATTCATCACTAAAACAATGTACTATATTCTTCATTTGACTTGGCCTGCACATACATTACAGCCCGAAGCGACAAAAATGAGATGAACAGGCGGCTTTCGCAAAGGGCACATCGTTATGACACAGCGCCTGAGAACCATCGTCTCTGAAACAGCGAAGATGGTCGGTTCTCCGCGTGCTCTGTCTTGAGTGTCGTGGAAATGGGAAAGTGAAGGACGGCGAAATCACGAGTAGGTGACAAGGTGTCGGATATCCACGCGTCATTGCAGAACGTAGCGGTCAGAGGCTTGCCTGCCCCATGAAGCAGCATAGACGGCAATATGCGGCAGATGTGACGTCTTAGTCCAATGCTGGGGTAGGAACAAGCGTTCTGGAACATACCATTCACAGCGCATTGTAGAATGTGGGACTCCGCAGTAGAGGATTCCTACTTGTTGTCACGTTGACCCAGTGACAACGATTTCAGTGGGAACGGGGTCATCGACTTTTGACGGTGGATCAATGGAAAAGTATTGCCCTTTCGGATGAATCAAGTTTCTTATTACACCAGATCGATAGTGGTATCCGTGTGCGTCGTCACCCAGATACACGGCCGCTCAGAACTTGCGGCGCACCACGGACGCAGCCGGTGAGACATTACGTTGCTGTGGGGGACGTGCACATGGGCTTCTTTAATTGAAAGCACCTTGACAGTTGTGGACTACGCCAACATTACTGCAGACCATTCTTCATGTGTTCCCCGACGACCGTGCACTCTTCAACAGGATAACTGTTAGTTTCACAAGGTCAGACGCGCGATACACTGGTTTGAGGAGCATAATAGTAAACACACGTTGATATATTAGACACCAAATACGACTGATTTGAACCCGCTGAAATACATATCGGGACTTAACGAACATTACCTCCGCGTCCACAAACTAACTGCCCACAATTTACGCGAACTGCCTGTCCTGTGCGTAGACATCTGGTACTACACTTCAAGAAACCAGCCAAGCGATTTTCGAATCCCTATCACGTAGAGCCGTTGTTGTATTGCGCTGCAAAGGTGGAGCAACACGCTATTAAGCAGGTGGTCGTAATGTTCTGGAACATTTATATACGCTTTCTGGTGTGTGAGTGCTATGTTCCGAGAAATTGATATCTGTGTAAACTCAGAGGTAACGTCCGCCCCATTCTCAAGACCATGGTGTAAATGACGTGAAAAGAATTAACATACAAAATCTTCGAACTTTACTAGCTTTCGTAGCTAGTAGTCAGTTAACGCTAATTTTCAGCAATAAAAAAATAAGTTCACTACCGAGAAGGCAGGTATTCTACGATATGTGTCATTAAAACTTTACACGCAGAAACTGGTTATGAATAGTCAATAAACTTCGTTACCACGCAAACAATTAATAAACAGGACTTCAATAACAAAACATAAATAGGACTAGTATGATGCTATGATAGCTCTACCTAACCCACTTTTTTTTGTTACATACATTTTGCCTGTGCCGTTCCCACCGCAAGACCCAGACTACTCATGATCGCTTGTGGTGTATTTCTGCCTATAGGCTGAGTCCGTTCGCTCTCTGACCCGCATAATGTTACATTAAATATGACGATGGAGTGGCTGTTGCCACTGAGTAAACAAACAGCGCCGAAATGGGAAATAATCCGCGGCTAAACAAGAAATCCACTGTTTATACGCAGTTATGAGAGAGTTCTACGAGCATGCGTTACATGCAACCGTTATGAAGACGAAGGTAAAATTCTATCCAGATTCCGACCTAATCAATCACTCTGAAACACTAAGGATTATGACACCTATCGCTCTAGCACAGACCAATACCAAATCCTAACAACAGGTTTAGTCGTCAGTAACATCCACGGATCTAGATGTAGTTGATACGTCGTGGTATGGGAAAACTTAACCAAAACGTAAGGTAAGCAGAGCTCAAACGCTGCAGGGAGTGGAACCGTAGACCCAAATGAGGTTACAGTTTCAAATACAATTTAATTTTATTAAACATTAAAAAACACTTGTTCACTGGTACATATATCACAAAACACAATAAAAATTTTTAAACTCTATGCCTGAAGAGCCGCTGAACATTCACAACTGTAATGTCAGAATGACAACCTTAAGATTCAACATAATAGATAATCAGGGTCTGAAGGACCCAAAACTTTTGATTAATTATTGACCAATACAATATGTTACTGAAAGGAATGATTTTAATCATTCGGCCAGAAGGGCCAATCAAATATAAACACAAATGCTGTTTTGATAATGCTACAAGAGTGAAAAACCAACAGTTAATTTACTTCGACCAAAGGAGCAGTAAAGACCAAAAGACAAATTCATATAACAAAGGTATTTTTTCATGAAACAAGCTAACAAGATAAAATTAATAACCGAAAAGTGGTAGTGACGTCGCCACTCAGCCTGAAGGGCCTGAATATCAGTAGTAATAAATATCTAAGAATGGATGAAGTTAGTGAGCACTTAAAACCAGCCCGTGCTCCTCACCACTAGGAAAAATTTACAATCAGCTGTGCTAGGACTGCCTGCTTTAGCAATATGGCACAGACCAGCAGAACAACTAGAAACTTCATCAAATTGGCGAATCGTCCACATAGGGCATAACAGCAACTCTCTATAACACATATCCAGGCAGGAACTGTTAATGACGCCCACTGGCCTTCGTAAAGCTTCGACTTAGTAAATGTGACGGCCAGTACTAAGTAATAATAATAATACTCAACAAATTGTAAAATACAAGATCGTTATTGCACTTGGGTCAGAATAAAATTTCAACCACAGATAATATATTAGGTTCAGGTAATAAGGCACAGAGAATTAACACTCTTTTCTAGTGATAGTTACACTTGACAATATAACAGCAGATCATTGAATCGGGATTTCGGGCACGCCTGAGACTACTATTATTGCGAAACACCATGGCACACGACCTTAGAGCAAAACACACCCGACGACACAGGCAGAAATTGAGTGAGACACATCAAGAAATTCTCACCGTTAGTCCAGAAGGCAGACAAGAATTCTGCGACAGGTTGCAACCAGCACCAACTCGAGTTGTGTCAATCGCCCCAGATCCGCCATAGCAACGTGTACACACTGCGCCAACAGTTTCCATAACCGAGCTTCCTTATCACACAGCCCGTCCAGAACGACTGCCGCCGTCCCGAGTACATGCCGGCACGGTAGCTCAGCGTGTTCGGTCAGAGAGCTGGTTGGCCTCTTTATAAAAAAAAAAAAAAAAAAAAAAAAAAAAAAAAAAAACCTGAGTGGAAGGATCAACAAACGAACATGAACGGGTGTCATGTGACGTCCGCAACGATCAAACACAACGATCAGCAACGAACAAAATGTGAAAAAAGTACACACGCTCGTAGCAATCACGTGCGTTCACAGGAAGTCATACCACCTTTCCCGCAACATTTCGCTGCCACACAACCGGAAACTAAACTCCCCGTCTCACTCCGGCAGCAGCACTCGATACTCTCGTCGTCAGCAGGTCTCTCCCCAGAACGCAGCGCCCTCCGAAATTTAAAAGCAAACGGACCAATCACGGCAGAGCAAAGCCAAGGCTCCGGAAGACGACACACCACACCTAGGCAAAGATGAAGATGATACGGTTCAGTAGTAAGTAGGAGCAGAGGGTGTTATGTGAACGAGCATGAGAAATAAATAGCTCTTCGACCTAGACTTTCCTTTAAGTCGTGAAGTCGTTGGTTATCGCGCTGAAGCAAAGCCAACAATTATAAGAATTGTTTTAAAATCTGTTAGGCTGATAGACCAACCATGTCGACGGAAGCTTTCCGCAGCTCCAATAAAAATCTCGTAAGTGGTCATTTTTTAGCGTCATGGGATCATAATTTCAATTCCTTCAGTTCAAAGCATCCGACGTGGAGACAGCAAACATTCAGTCCTAAAGCCGTACATTCATTGGTTCTGTGTAAACGGTACTCGACCCTCGCCCTCAGGAATCACACACAACTTTGACAACACTAGGATGTGCTGGATACCATTTAACTCATAATGCTCAAGTAACGTACGAAATCGCCACTGGGTAACTTCCTCGAAAATCACCGATATTTCGACAGTTTAACACCCAGTCATTTTACAGGCACTAAGAAACGAGAGATTGGTGTGCATAGCAGTTTGAACCCGCCGGTGGTTTCGCCTCGTTCTCAAGGTCTTATAGCAACCCTCCTTTGTCGATACATCAGTTACAGCACTGGTCTCGTAGTAAGGAGCAGTGAGGTTCAGGTACTGATTTGCAGATCTATGTAGTTTACACTTTCTTTTCCCTAATTCTCTCCAGATAAAATTCTTAATAGTTCCTTTGAAAAATATAAAGGCTATTTTTTCCTATCCTCCTTTACCGCAGTTAATAACCCGCCTCTAAAAATCTCTACATCTTCCAGGTGTCTAACTCTGACGATGACGCATTTTCTATTTTTACTCGCCTTTCAGTTTACGTAACTCACTGTAGAAGAGCGTGTATACAATACGTCTAACCATATGCAGACGGAACGTTTCACTTCTCCTGACGAGAGAGATCTACGAAAGAACGGAGTGTGCAGCACACATCTTAAAATTGTTTCTCCGTTTCTTGGAAATATTCGATTACGAATACATCGTTAATTTTAGGTCGCTTTTCAAGACAAACAAGTAAGAAACATCAGTAATTTGTGAATCATTAATAAATTTACCTACACTTTTTTAAAAAGTATAATCCCTTACTCACCCACAAAGTACTGCCGCTTTTCATTCGTTCACTAAGGGTGCTGAAGTACAATCCTTCATCATTTTCAAATTCATTAAGCGATCTCTTGTACTGAACACAAACAGTTTGCTCACCGTTTGAAAGAGGGAACAGTAAGTCTTCGTTGATTCGTATGCAGATATCATTCAAAATTCTATACTCCCTGAGTATAAAATCATGCCTCCCGCTTTAAATATGTTTTGAAGTCCTTGGCTAGTACTTAGACACTATATATCAAACTAATACAAAATGTTGTCGTTTTAGTGATCTTCAGCTCGAAGACCGGTGTGGTGCAGTTCTCCGAACTAGTCTAACATGTGGAAGCCTCTTCATTTCATGATAACTACCAGCTTTGATTCCTGCGACACACTTAGCTCTAATCCCATGTGCCCCATTCACCATTCTGTTCCGTATACGTATAAAACATACACGCTTTTATTTTCTACAATCGGGACACGCCTCTATTAAGCGCACGAAAACATCGGAAAGATACCGCTTCTCGTTTCGCCCTTGGTCATTTGTAATGCAGCGTTTTCAGTGTTGCCTTGTTTCAATGGAAACAAAACTCCTACTGATTTATCAGTATATACTTCGGTCATTAATCAAACAGGATACAAAGAAGAGTACTCAGACTCGTATTTTTTTAGACATTGTACTTTCTGTCATTACTGGGCGTTATCTGCTATAAGGTTGCACGTGAGTGCATATACACTGTCGTTGTATAGATCTGTTATGTTTTGATCCCTTTATCGTCTATTTAGATTTCTTCGTGAGATTTTGAATCACGATACATATTCATAAGTTGCCTTACAGTAACGAGACGAAATGATTATAACTCACCCCTTCTGTGTTCCCTTTCTCAAACGCAACGAGAGAGTAATAGTCTCCATAAGTGTAATTTATCTACTGTCCTTAACCCTTTGACTACCAGCGGGACGTATGCGTCCCACGATAGGTTATCACAGAGCCAATATAGGTGTTTGTTACATGTTACTGCTCTAACCAACTGGCAGACGGAAACCTACAAATGGTTGGCAGTCTTGTTAAAATTACACATTGCACCTGTAGGTTGTGCTATCCACACTCGCCCTCGTATTGTCACATCGAATTAGTTTGCACCTGTACATAGGCAGCCCAATTATCAGATTGGCAAAGCGGGCTGATTTCACGCCTTGAGGCGTGTTGATGCTCACTGCATCAGAAACGAAGCCTACGTTGAGCATCTGTAGTGTGAGTTGCAAACTTCGAGAGATGTTCTGGCCACTGATGTGTGTCTGTTTTCAGTATGTCTTGTAGATTTTACGCGGTCGGCTTCTGAAACCCTGGATGTACTTAAGAATAATCGAGTATGTTCCGCCCCCACCCCTCCAATCCTCTTGGAAAACGAAACCAGTAAATATTCTTTTCATATTATTATTTTTAATTAAGATGTTAATTAAAATAATCATACATTAATGTTTTTGAAATAAAATTGATAGAAGGTTAAGGAACATGTACAATGACCCCAGCAGAATCATATGTTTCTTATGCTTTTAAGTATTTTAACCAGACTATATTCATCAGAATGGTTCAAATGGCTCTGAGCACTATGGGACTCAACTGCTGAGGTCATTAGTCCCCTAGGACTTAGAACTAGTTAAACCTAACTAACCTAAGGACATCACAAACATCCATGCCCGAGGCAGGATTCGAACCTGCGACCGTAGCGGTCTTACGGTTCCAGACTGCAGCGCCTTTAACCGCACGGCCACTTCGGCCGGCTATATTCATCAGATTAAACTCTAAAAAGCATAAAATGTTAGTCATGGATATCAGATGCATCTATGATTTTTACAGCTTCATTAAGTACATGTTTATAAGATAAATTCTGCTCCGAACAATAAATGTTGATTATACATGGTGACATTACCACTGGAAATACCTCCCAAACTGCAAGAAACACTGAATAACCAACTCCATAGACCGAAAGTGAGGAGAGGAGCTGGTGAAATTGGTTAATACAAACCATTGAGAAATGCACGGAAGTGATTTTCAACACATACCTTTTTTTTTATGGAAACCTGTTATTATTTTTAGTGCAACTGAAAATAGAAACAATTACTTAATCAATGTCGTTTGTCACGTTGTAAAATGTTAAGTACATCCGGAGTAATTTGTAACGTAAAGTTGACGCTTGAAACCTCAGACATTCAGTCACGTGTTGTAACAAACAAGATCTGTTGGGGTATGTTTACGAAGACTGCAATGCTTACGAGTTTGGTTGTCTTATTGTATGCATGTAGCGCTTGCCGAATTAGCCCTTGTACTCAGAATAACTGTAGTACACTATGTTACCTGACGTCTGTGTACTGCAAACAAGTAAAAACAGAAGTACGCACAGTGGGAACGTGAGAAGGTCGCAAGTACAACAGTGTGTAGAGTGTTGTAAGAACTGTGAAAATGGTTTATTCTAACTCTGAAAAGGCAGAGATGATATTTATCTATGGTGAGTGTACACAAAATGTAGCTGCAGCCTGCTGGCTGTATGCAGAAAGGTATCCGAACAGAGACCATCCAACGCCCGCACATTTAAAAACATCTACAAACAATTGTATGCAACAGGTATGGTCGTAAAACGCAAACGGGTCCGTAACAGACCCATCACAGGAGAAGCAGGTGCAGTTGGTATGTTAGTTGCTTTTCCGTGAACACACCTGTGAGTTCATGTGACATCGCTAGAGGCAGTGCAATGAGTCAAATTAGTGTAATGCGCATACTTCATCGTCACAAATTTCACCCGTACCATGTGTCGCTGCGTCAGCAATAATAATAATCGAGTGAATTTCTGTCAATGGGCATTCACAGAGAATGATTTGCAGTTCTTCCTGTTTACCGATGAAGAAGGTTTCACAAACCACGGAGCAGTGAATTTACGAAACATGCATTACTGGTCCGTGGACAATCCTCGCGGGCTTCGACAAGTAGAACGACAGCAACCGTGGAATGTAAATGTATGGTGCGGAGTAATTGGCGACCATCTCATTGGTCCTCACTTCATGGAAGGCACCAAGACAGCTGCAATATACATCGAGTTCCTACAAAGTGATCTGCCGACATTGCTAGAAAATGTCCCGCCAGAAACGCGTAGACGTATGAGGTATCGACGTGATGGTGCTCCTGCACATTCTGCAATGAACCCTAGGCTGACCCTTGACAGAATGTTTGACGGGCGTTTCATAGGAGATGGCGGACGCATACATTGGCCAGCCTGTTACACTTTTAGACTTCTTTCTGTGGGGTACGTTAAAGGAGAACGTGAACAGTGATGTGCCTACAACCCCAGAGGATATGAAACATCGTATTGAGGCAGCCTGTGGCAACATTACACCAGATGTACTGCATCGTATAAGACACTCAATACGCGGTAGATTGCAAATGTGCGCAGCAAATGATGGGTACCACTTTGAACATTTATTAGCCTGAAGCGTCAGGACACACTCTTTTACATTCTGTAATTGAAAACAAAAAACGAATTTTTAAGTCTAACTACATTTTCATGTTAATGTACATTTTCTTCTAACAAATCAGTACCGTACAGTATTATTCAGAGACAAAGACTAATAAATATGTTAGCATGTGTACGTAACGTGCTGTTCATGTCTCTTCTGTACCTACGTTACATCACTGTTCTTTTTATATTCCTAATTAATTCGGTTCTCTCCGATACACACGATAGAACTGCTGAGGAGTTACTTAAGCGTCAGGTTTACGTTACAAATTACTCTGGATATAATTAACATATTACAATGTAGGAAACGGCACTGATTAACTATTTTTTTCTGTTTTCAGTTGTGCTAAAAATAGTAACAGGTTTCCATTTACAAAAACATAAGTATGTGTTGAAAATCATACTTCCGTGCATTTCTCAATGGTTTGTATTAACCAATTACACCAAACCACCCTCCTCTGTGGAATTGGTTATTCAGTGCTTCTTGTGGTTCGGGAGGTGTTTCCAGTGGTAATGTTAGGTGACTCACCCAGTATATTTATTTAGACTAGATTGTTTATAATTATTATTCCTTCTTACTGTTAGCAGCTTCACTATCTTCAAGTGCATTAAACCTGTTTTATACACGTGACGAAGTAGAGCGGTTTCCTCGCAGATTAGTAGCTATTTGTCATCTGAACTAAGTTTTATGCCTCTAGAAATTAATCATTGATTGTCTCCTGCATAAATCCCTGGCAGTTATAATTTAAGGAGTAGAACACGGCAAGTTCCATGACCCGATTTCCCAGAAACTTGTCTCAGTGGAAGAGGTGTCAAAATAAGTTAACATGTGTCTCTGCTTATCCGTAGATATTCAACAGTTTCTCAGAAAAACACTGCCAAAGATTTCAACACAATTCCGATGTCTTTTACAGCGCGATAATCTAAGCTGAAATGGTGGCACAGTGGCTAGCGTCGTGCCCTCAAGGGACACAACGGTGTTTCACAATAAGTGTCATACATTCGTTATTTAATGCATATGTGCTTGGAAGTTTCGGGGTTTACAATATTTTTCAGTTCATATATTCTTATATTCCAGTCTTATGTCAATTAATATATTTTATTCTTATGTTTATTATTCAGGAAATTTGGCGCATTCTCTTAGATGATACAGGTCGTAGAAACATTCGAAACACAGAAATTCCGATCTCTACGGACATCGCGTGAAGGCAGGCCTGCCACAGTGACATTTCTTCGTATGAATTTCGCTCGGAAAAGAAATGCCGTTAACGATAATGAAGATTTTAGCGTTTGCAATAATTTCGCAGAAAACCACGCATAACGGATCACGTTACAGGAAACTGATGCTTGTAAATGGTTATGAGCCAAGATATACACAGGAATTTTAGCCACCGCAAACAGTTTTATATAATTTTCCTATTTATTTGTAGTTTTTTATTTTGTTAATCATTCACCAGACATACAATTATTAGACGAATAAGAACAACGTTACTTCAAAATAGACTGGAAAACATTCGTGTAGTAATCTCCTACAAACATGGCTACATAAATGAAAAACAAAAATAAAAATGATACTCGAATTTCGAACACTGATGCAAAAGTATTAACCTGCGAAACTGCCTCTGTGCCACCACTTGGATTGAACTGTTTATTGGCTAAACGGCACTAAGTACCTCGAAATCTTTGACCGTCGTTTTCTCAGAAACGGTAGAGTATCTACGTGTAAACTGAGACATGTATTCACTTATTTTGAACTCTCTTCACTGAGCGGAGTTTCTGGAAAATTGGGTTATGACACGTGTCATGTTCTCCTCTAAGTTACCAAGATTTATATCTTTATGACGTGACTCGCTCTTTGTACACTATTTTTATTCAGGATTGCTTGTGAACTTGGCTGCTATCCGAAAACTAGTCGCAAAGAACGAAAGATGAATAAAATAAAATAAGTACAAAGTATAGGTATGGAACGTCTGTTTCCAAAAGAAGAACTTAAGACAACTTGAAGACGACGATCGGTACTCTGCCAAATCGCACTGTACGGATGGAACCTACTCAGGGCAAAACGTTACTGAATTGACTTAAACAGGGAATAGATCTAATCTAAGTGCACTGTCGGCCTAAAGAAATCATTGGTTCACTTACAGGCAGAGAAACTACAATAATATTGTCCTTGATCTTGTACAGACAAGCGGTTATGTATTGTGGGAAAGAGACTGATAATACTGTTTCGGTTTTTTTTTCTTTTTTCGCAGAAAACTCTTGGTAATGAGCCTCTATAATTGGGCACTAGCTAGGAACAACGTGTTTGTTTTTCGTGCTGCGTGAAGCATAGCCGTATTTATCCGTGCAGATATGCCCTCGGTAGCAGCGCCTCTTTAAAGTGATTGTCGAACGTAGGCTGTTTCAAATTAAGTTGTCCACACCATGTTTGCAATTCCAACGTAGTAACTCTACTTAATATGTTCAGTAACATTCTGTTCCTGGCCAGACTGACCCGCATCTATAATATTTGGACAGATAAACAGCTAGCCAGATACTAGACTCAGCTGACGACCTATAACGTGATCGGTCCAGTGCAGTAACCTAGCATAGAAGTGACTTAAGTTTAAGTGTGGTAGACTTTTAATTAACACAGCCTTGATTAGCGTCCTTAAATATTGTTCTTGAAAACTAACAATCAAATCAACTCGAAAACGATTAACACAGTTCACGTTACAATCCTATCGTCACAGTTAGTAAAAGGCATTATTAGAAGATTAACATATTTCATGAAGTTATTTACAAGTTCGTGGTCGATCATTAAAAACCGTCAATGAATAAACTCTCGGACACTAAATTTAGATAACTCGCGATACATTTTCAACTTGTATTCTGTACTAAATCGTCTGCGGTACATTGTCCAGTAATTAGCTCGCTCATGGCAGCCTCTCGTTTATAAGATTGCAATAATTAACAATACATTCAGCTACTGTTGTTTGGTGTCTTTTTAATAATTGCAGTTACAGATTTCTATTTCTGAATAACTGAACAGTGGTATAATATTTGTTTGACTGCGGACTTTTAGGAAAGCAATAATTGCTAGTGTACTAAGCTGTTTAGGTTGCCAAAATATGGGGTTCTACTTCAATAACATGTTTTGGATAAGAACGTTAATTACTATGAAACTAAATGAGTGCAAAATCTGCTGACGTGTTTCGAGCATAAGCTATCCAAATACTTAATTTTTTTTTGTATGTAGTTTTGATCTACTTCATCTAAAAGTTAATTTTTCTTTTAGGACAAAAAACAACTGAATGTAACTGGGTAAATATTTATATGTGAACAGTGATAGCGAAGTTTGAAATGTCTGGTATTTCTAGCACGGCTTTTAGGTAAACTAATTACAACAATTGGCTTCCATTTGAACAGACGAATGTAATGGGTAATAAAGTCAAGTTGGCAAGTTGGTTAATCCATATATAATATTCAAGATTTTTGGTACTGCCCATATGTCAGAAAATAGCACAGTCTAGACATATAATAAAACTGTAACAAGCCGATGTCTGTACATTGGAGATATTTACGAAAACTTAATATGAGGGGTCTTTAGAACAGCAATAAAAGCGAAAACAATTATTTTTAGAATTTTTGTTTGTCTGTCTGCCTGACGGTAAATTTTCACGCGCATCACCCAAAAACTACAGTGCGAAATAGGATGCGATTTACACAGTTGTATTGTTTGATGTATAACTTAAAATGTGGTACTTACTTCAATTTCATACACCACGTAGAAGCCGAGTTATCTACAAGTACAGAATGTTTTCTTCAACTGTACAGGGTCAGTACAGGGGAGTCGGAATCCCTAGCATATACAGGGAAACTGTCTTCGGGTAGACTTAAGATGCTTTTTTGTGAAAACAATGTTTTCATAACCAAATTTTTGGTCAAGTGTGAATTGCCCATGAAAATGAGTAAATTTGGCAATTTTTTACGTGAGTCGACTCAGTTTCGTTGAATCGGTTTAACTACTATCTTTGATAAGTTTGTGGAGTTGATGCTACTATTATCGTTGATAAGATTGTCGAGTTGACACTAAAACTGTATTACCGTTGATAAGTTTGTCGAATTGACATTGAAAATCATTTTCGTACATTTCTTCAAAGGTTCTCATCGTGTCTTACCGACATAAGTGAAGTGGTTCAGTTGTGATTTGGTATTAGTATCTTCGTGCGTTCATCTCCTTTCATTCTCGAATTCACTCTTCAATTGGTGTAACTATTGACGTTGATAAGTTTGTCCAGTAGTAATAACGTTTTGCCCGGGACTTGGTCCGTGTGGATTTGATTTCGAACCCACGGGAATAAATCCTGAAGCTTATTATCGGCGAGAAAAAAAAAAAAAAAAAAAAAAAAACTTAAGTTGGAGCTGTAAAAGCGGCGCAACGGTAAAGAGCTGAGATGTTTGTAAGCACATATTCATTAATTTTCGTAATTTGTTTAGATACAACACAAGGCTGTTCCCCTATCCAGGTCTATAGATATTTCATACTTCAAGTATCTGTATCTGTGCGTGCAAACACATCAATCGTTGCGCCCTTTCGAAAGCTTCACCTTAAATTTTTACTCCCCGTTGCACGTGATCCGCAGGTCAGGTTTGCCGCAAGAGGCGCCGAGCAGCGGTGCTAGCCCCCCGACCGCGGCTGTGCCGGCAGCTACAGTGGCGGGAGGCGAGGTCCGCGAGCAGCGGAGGAGCGCGGCAAGAACCGTCCCCCCCCCCCCCCCCCCCCAAATATTGATCTGACCTGGGCGGCGGCCATGTTCTGCACGGAGGCGCGCGCCCCGCGGCCCGCCCTCGGTGGGCCATCCGGCCGGCAATAAGTCCCTCCAGCGACAGCGCTTCCTGCACGGGCCCGGCAATGCGCGGGTATTACCTTCCGTTAGGCTACGAGTTCCTGTAAACTACGCTCAATAAATAGACATTTTTACATTTACACACTATCTTGCACGAGGGACAACCGCAGGCGTAAGTAGACTCCTCGAACAATAGCCGCTAGGCTGCCCTTGTAAATAATTTGTTTAACGACTAGTTTCGTAGCCTAAAAGCCACATAATCGGGCTGGATGTATTAAATTAGAAAAAGCGTTCGCTACAAATGTGGTCGAATTATCGTTACAATCAATAAGGAAAAATACAGCACATTACTTACACGATAAATCACATTAGTGTTGCAAAACGGACGGTACCGGACACACCTTGTCTATGAATAAATGACGCGATTAGCGGGTCGTCAGTAAGCGGTATGTGTGGGTCCACGGCTCCTCGAGCGAGACTAAATTGTTTTTTAACTATAAGAACCGTCAAGAAATATACTTCCAACATAATGCGATGAAAGATCAATAACGGGCTAGAACACCCAGTCAAAAATTAGAAACACCTGCCGTGAATCCGAAACGGACGATAGCAAGCCGAACATAACGAGTTAACATTTTATATCTGGGGACAATCCACCCAGAGCGCGTAAAAATTAATCAGAAACTGGAAACTATCGATAATAACTAAGTATTGGTTCAAATGGCTCTGAGCACTATGGGACTTGACATCTGAGGTCATCAGTCCCCTAGAACTTAGAACTACTTAAACCTAACTAAGGACATGACACACATGCGTGCCCGATGCAGGATTCGAAGCTGCGACCGTAGCAGTCCCGCGGTTCCGGACTGAAGCGCCTAGAAACGCTCGGCCACAGCGGCCAGCGCCAATACTAAGAAATGAAAACAGTAAAACTGATAAGTTACTTTGTACGGAAATGACATACCGTAAATAGAGCAGACGGTGATGCAGCGAGAAGCAGGCGGGCAAGTACCCAGCTGGGGACTAAGGAACAAGCCGAGTCGGTGGTCGAAATCGAGTCCACACATACGCAGTGTGGCAATATGACACACAGAGATCAGCGTGGCGAGATCACATTCGTAGAAAAAAGTGGTCATATCTTGCCCTGGATAACATAATAGAATAAGTACAAGTAACAAATAACATTGAACAGAAAATAGTGCGATTTGTCACATCTTAATCAAGCACGTACTGAGAATAATATGAGTGGAAATTGTTATCAGAATAGAAACGTATAAATTATTATTTGAGGCGTCCTTACTTGAGGATATTGTAAGATATAAATGATAAGCAAACAAAGCTTATTACTTTTAGTGAACAACCGTAACATACTGCTAAAACAGTACAGACCTGGCTAACAATACTTTGTTATAAAATCTGTTAATAGCAAAATCCAAACCATAAGCGATTAAAGTAGGGCATACAGAAGCAACAAAAATACACAGTCATTTGTCCGGTACTAAATAAACCATCAGGTACATCTGTAACTGATATTTTTATTTAAAAAATCTAAGTTACCCCGAATGTTGCGATGACGTAGTTCCAGTTGTCCGTTAACTGTTTGCTCGGTAAAATGATTAAAGGACCGCGTCACTTCCATTTCTCATCGATGTTAAGTGTGTTACACTTATTTTCTCGGTGTAAAATGGACAACTTTGAGATCGGATCAATAGCCGTATGTCCTTGTTTCCGAAAATGGGCGCGTAGTGCCGATTTAGAACCCGATTCGTTAAGATGTAAATTATTTACAAGAGCAGCCAAGATGACTTTTACATTCACTATACTGTTGTGCAAAACTTAAGGACGTTAGTAACTTTCGCACGGAGTGTCACTGCCCAGTAACGCACCTCCGTTAAACTTGGACCAGACATAGGAACAAATGCTACAGTATAGTAAGGAACGTAATAGAAATAGTCAATGAAACGAACAGAAATCACACTTTTATTCAGAGGCAAACCCCGATTCACGGAGGTGCCCTGGACATTACGAACGGCGCAGTACGGTTCGTAGTGAGGAGTGTGAGCCCCGCTGGCCACAAGGCCGGTGCGTCACTCTCGTGGCAGACCGTCCCATTCTCCCACTGGCGCGGTTCACAACTGCTGGACGTGCTGGAGGAACACGTCTGTCCAACGAGTCCCACCCGTACTCCTTGGGATTTGAGTGGTTCGGGACGGGTTGGATGACAATACGTGACCGTACGGAGGAGCTCTTGCAACGGGAGGTCATTCGGCGAATGAACTGATCTGCCGCTTCCCCCGACTTCAGCCCCATACAGTACGCGTGGGATACGTCGGGTGATGTACTGCACCAACGACTGTACATCAGTTGTCGACCACGCCAGTGGAGATATGGAACGACCTGCCACAAGAACCGGCCTGCCACGAGAACTATATCCCGCCGTATGTAATGTCCAGTGCTATAGAGTTGCAATTCTTTCTATGTTACGTCCAGGTTCCTTGGAGATACGTTACTTTTGTCCTTAGGTTTAGCACAACAGTGTAGATTTACTGGCCATCTAACAGCACAGCACAGCACAGCACAGCACAGCTTAAATGACGGGATGTCCGCCTCCACAGCTGATTGGTCAGCGCAGCGAAACGCCATTAAGAGGGACTCTGTTCGATTTCCGACCGGTAGCAGTTTTCCCCGCTCGAGGACTGGCTGTTATGTTGTCTTATAATTTCATCCCCTTCGACCGGCAAGTCACGAAGTGGCTTCTACTAAAATCATTTGCACCAGACGGCCGGTATCCCTCCAGGTGGCTTTCCCGACCTAGCCACTTTCTGTACCGTTAAACACTGGATCTGAGTATCTGGGAAGTATTTAATATCCACAAAAAATAGGTGAAGCATAAGGAACTACACTGGAAGTTTCAAAAGTTCAGCCTCTATCAGAGAGTGGAGTGAGTGCCACTTGATAACGACGAGAGCACGCGATATAGTGCACGGTAGTACAGATATCCTGTGAATATGTTTCAGAGTCGTCGAGCACTACTAAAAGAATCACAGTGTCTTGGCAGTACAGCATGCCGGGACGATGACTTCGGCAGAATACACCACAGTAGATCGACGTCTTAATCGGAGTCCAGCGGTAACAGCGGCGACAAAATGGTGGCGTAGAACTGACGTGGATGCCGAATTGAACTGGCTTCGTCTATCGATGACAAACATATATTAAAATCAAATACTGAGGTAGTTAACGCAATTCATCACAAACGTCTTTGAGCTACACCCTTTTTGCTTCCCAGACAAAAGATTAGTCACCTCCTAAAAGATCAATCTGTTAACTTTGCAGGTTTGTAGATGGTGTAGAATTAGTACCAGCCGGTTATAAGAACTTCACCGTTGATGTAACTGTGTGTGCCATCCGGTTGTATGCGATTAGCACATTAAGATGGCTCAATGTGAGCACGTGACAGAACGTGTTTGGATGTTGATATTGCGTTGATATTCAAGTTAGCAACTTTTTCCACACGTTTAATAAACACAAGACGTTGACATAACTGATACTTTTAGTCATCCACCTCCATAGCTGAGTGGTGAGCGCAGCGAAACGCCATGCAAGAGTCCTGGTTTCGATTTCCGGTCTTCACTATTTACAACAATCGGCCAACGCTGGGGAAACTTTTCGATTCCGCGACTTCTTTTGAGGCGAAAGAACTCGTCCAGCCATGTTCGGAGCGTATTTTCATCCGGAAAGGAAGTTCCTTGGAGGTTGCTCCATAAAGAGTGGAAAAGATGAAAATCTGACGTTGCAACATCAGGTGAAGAAGGTGGGTGCTGCGGACTGACTTCCCAACCCAACTCCAATATGGTGTTTTTTGTCAGTCTACTAGAATGCGAGCGGGCGTTATCCTGGAGTAGCATCACTTCACGCACTCTTCCCGGTCGTCGATCTTGGATTGCGTTTGCAAGACGCCTGAATTGTTGGCAATAAATATCAGCAGGGACGGCTACACCTCCGGGAAGCAATTCGTGGCATACCACACAATCGTTGTCCCATATGTATAAATTATCTTTGGTGGATGCGTGCAGGTCTTTGTACGGGAAGTTGCTGGGCCGAACGATTCCCTTCTTTTGCCAAAAAGCCACAATTTCTCCTCACTAGCAACGGTACAGGACAGGAAAGGTCGGTGTTGATCATGAGTCAGTTGCCATTATTGCCACCCGCTGATTTTTGCGATTTTCGCTTACAACATGCGGTACCCGTACACCCAATTTTTGAACCTTCTTCCCCAATGCATCCGATGTCGCACGATGGTCGGAAGATCACAGTTCATCACATTTGCCAGTTCTCGAGTACACTGACGTGATTCATTGTGGATTAATGCGTTTAAACTATCATCATCGAACGCAAAAGGCCGTCCTGACCGTGGAGAGTCACTAATGTTAAAACGATCTTCCTTAAGAAGAGAAACCATTTCCTTGCCGTCCTCTGTTCAGTGTCAATATCCCCTCACAGGTCGCAAATGTTTCTGTTTGCCTGCATTGCTGCGGCCCCTCTATAGAGCTCAAACAGTAGAATAAATTGGAAATGTTCCGATTTCTTCATTTAGCACTCTATTTGCTAGGTTCAGTAACAGTGGACTACAAATAAAAATGACCATCGATAAATAAACCTGCAGCAGCCGCAAAGCCATCTTGCAAAACAAAAACGCTACCAATTTATTCACCAACATAGTACATCAGTAGTGTGTGATGACCAGAGATCGACACTTCCAGTGCGCATGCACACCATTCCCGATCTCTTACGGGAATCCGACATGGCGAATGACGGATTCAAAGGTAAGTGACGTTACGCTATTAGTGTGTAACAGGTTGGGATTTTGAGTCGCATTGTAAGTGTGCTCGAATGGCCGAGGTCCTTAAACGGAGATCCGGGTTCGAGTACCGGTCAGGCAAAAATTTTTACTTGTCGCGATTGATTCATTCCAATGCCCAAATGCGGCTAACACCACTGAAAACGTTTGAATACTGGACGGACGTCCCATGACTACACGATGAATGTAGTAGACCGATTGTTAGTATATAAACGTGTGCGCAAGGAATAGGGCAACCCTTGCAGCCATGCAACACGGAGTCACAATGGTTGCCGTAAAATTATCCATACCGACAAGACCGAAGACGAGTGCCACGCTCTGTCAATGACTTTCGGTTTCGAACCCTAAATGAACTGCTACCGTGAGTATTATGCAGATTCAGGTCAACTATTTTTCGAGTGAACTGCATGGCCGGCCGCGGTGGTCTAGCGGTTCTAGGCGCTCAGTCCGGAGCCGCGCGACTGCTACGGTCGCAGGTTCGAATCCTGCCTCAGCATGGATGTGTGTGATGTCCATAGGTTAGTTAGGTTTAAGTAGTTCTAAGTTCTAGGGGACTGATGACCATAGTGCTCAGAGCCATTTTTTTGAACTGCATGAAACGGACATTCGGAGTCCGGTACCTCTCACAGCGCCAAATAATGCTGCACATATTCACTGGGTCAGGCAACACAAAAAACTGCACTGCATCGGAGTGCAGACGTGTTGTATGGTTCAGGATTCGCTTTTTTTTTTTTTTTTTCACTCGAGTACACTGACGGTCCAATAAGGTTTTCATCCACTTTCATGGAGGGTGCAGCTCCGGCCGGAGGTGGTTCTGTCATGCTATTGAGGTGTGTTTTCGTACCAATTAAATAACAATTAAAACAAAGGCGTTTTTCATTGCGACGGGATCTTCTCATGAAATTTCAATCACCAGTTTTCTCCTCCGATTGCGATAACATTCTCTTGGCACTCACCTACATAGGGAGAAATGATCACCACGATAAGAGAAATCGTTTTTCCCGCGCGCCGTTCGAGAGTGGAACGGTAGAGAGAGAGCTGGAAGGTGGTTCATTGAACTCTCTGCCACGCACTTTATTGTGAATAGCAGAGTAATCACGCAGATGCAGATGTAGATGCACCATGACTTGGGTTCGCTCATTCCGGTTACCATGATCATGAGAAAGGGTGTTTATTTCAGATTTGTCAGTGACTAAATTTGCCCCACCTTCTACTTTTTCAAGATTTACATGCTATAAAATCCCCCGATATTGATCGCTAGAAAATGTCTGGGACTGTTTGGTAGAGCAGCAGCAGATGAAACATAGCAATCAACAGCGCGCTAATTTAGCAGTTCTTAGGGATCTGATCATCAGTGACGGCTATAGCTGGATGCAGCATACCTGAAGAAACTTCTGGACTGTCTTCATCGCCGTCTGCTGTCGCATGGATGAATGTGAAGGATACTCTTGACGCCAACGTCTGGCTCCATTCAAAACGACAGCACGTTTAGTTACACGGCAATTAACAACAAATGGTGTTTTACATGGCTCACAATTCAGTTAGGTTACCGTTAGCATAAGACGTTACAGAGATGGTCACTATCTTCTACAGAGCGAAACTGAGTATACCGGACAAACGTCTGCTTAATTGCGATTACTCTCAACAACAAGCACAACATAACGGACGTTTTTTGGGGTTGTATTCTAAGACAACAATGCTTTTGCAGATGTGACAGTGAGCACTGAAAAATCCTCCTCTACATGATACAAATTAATTCTTCTGTGATTTCCAAAGCAAGTGGTTTGTAACCTGATGAAAGTGTAAGATATTTCATCAACTGACTGACTGAGAACTAGGTGCAGCATTGTCTGTTGAGAAAACGAGTTAGCGACTGCCAGTCTTGGACGGCTACCAGTCAGCAACGCAGCTGAACGGGAAGCGGGCGCGACAGCACACGTCGCAACTGAATGCCGTCACAGAGCGACGCGGACTCTGACGTGCGCTCGTACGCTTCTCTCTACTTTTGTGGGTCACAGGGCTAAGAATCGATACGGTAGGCGTGCCAGGGGGCGACTGCGTTATTAATGAAAGGTTGCGGTCTCCTGCCGACCGCGCAGATTGCGTTTTGGAAATTAATTACCCAGTTTGATGGCGATCTGCCCCGCCGTTACGTGGGCGGCTGTTTTTCTGAACTATTGAATTATTTGGAATACGTTTGATGAGGCCGTAAACAGCGCTCAAAATATAATGTCCATTCTGTTTCCCATGTCCGAGGGAAACGTTACACGGCAATGATAAACCGCTTTTACTTACCCACTCTGTCAGACCATCACGTCGCAGAAGACATTAATGTAGCTTACGTGTTTTCCGAACGTCACCACAAGTAAGTTATGTCAGTGGGTGATCTGCACGGAAGTGACGTACTTTCGCTCAACCCGACAGTTCGATCTGCTTCGATTCTTGTTCTTAGCTACACAAGCGAATTCCCAAATGTTGCTAAGAGAGGGCCATGTTTATAACAGAAGCGTGAGCGAATGTGCGTTAATTAAGGCAATAAAAGTTGCCACTTGGTGGTTTCGTTCTCATTAATGTTCGCTGATTTTGAGCTGATTTTAAGCTATTTACATTTCTATAAACTAATGTAGGTGAAAGAAGTTGATTTCACTTATAAATTGGTTTGTTACAAGTTTTTCACGTTTATTAGTGATCCTTGACCTGGAAAGAGATATGGTTGTCGAAAAGTTAGCATTTGTCCAGTACATGATTTAAAACACACAGGTCGGGCGAGATCTTTTCTTTGGAGAAAACAATCTTGATTTTGTTACTCTCCTTTAATTTTTCTTGGCTGTCATCACTCGAATTGTTTTATACTATTCCATGGTACGATAGTGCAGAATAAAAACTTTGCAGAGTTCAATGATGAATCATTTTCATCGTTATGTGCGTTTTTCTACTTGCTTTTCCTAAAACTTCATCCTCTTCAACAGCTGTTTAGCTTCCTGTTGTAAGAAATTAGATGTATAGTATTTTAACTAGCTTACCAGTAATTTCTCTACCTGCTTTTTCGTGGTTGTATGTTAAAGTATCTACAGAGCCAAGCCTGTATAGTCTTAATGGCTTAGGCCAAGCTTCTCACTAAATTTTTAAAAAGTCCGGGGAGAGAACACGCAGTCATTCGTATTCGGTTGAAAAACATCGTCAAGGTTGCCGAGAGCACAGTAGTAATGGAATTCGTCAGAGGTGCAGATTCGGTTGTGCCTCTGTTACGGAACAACGGGAATCCCTTTCCCAGGCATGCGCAGGGGTGGCCGGTGCGGGCGGCTGCCTCCACTTATCTTGTTTGTCGAAACTTGGTTCCTGATTGGGTGGGCCTGCGGTTCGTTACGCCGGACACGCGGTGTCCAATCTCAATTAGAGGCAAGTTAGACCAGAAAATCTGCTACCTTTGCTTCCCACACAGTCCAACAGAATCCGTTCCAACCGGGCTTCGTACATTGGCAGAGAAGTTTTAAATAGCTGATAAAACCCAAATTAGATTTATTTGGGATCCCATGGTTTATCCTCAAGGGTAACTTGTTTCTTGTCTGATAAATTGCTGACATTTATTTTTAACCACCGGGGTTAATGACACTGTATTTCTTCCTGCTTACTGCAAAATTTAACTATGGGGTGTCGCAAAAGGAATGGTCAGTGTTCAGGGATATGACTGGAACGATCGTCTGAAGTAAAAACTTATTGTGGACTTAACGCCCGATTCAGAATGGTTTCCGAGACAGAACACATTTAATCTACATTGTCATTTATTTGCTGTATTATTCAACAGATTGTCAGGTCCGTCAGGTACGTCAGTACGTAAACACGACAGCATGCGTTTTACAAAGTATCAGTCGAAAAATGCACATTAACTTTTAAACATTAACGTACACGTCACGCATTAGCTATTGTACAGATCATAATAAATGTTTGAATATTCCACTGTCAGCATCAGTGCATTTGTGCATTCGTGGGAGAACACGTTGTGTTGCTTATCAGAGCGCCTCTGCACGTTTCCTAATCAGAACAGGAGCGACCGAGCAGCTCATCTTGCGTATTCACCTTTCGTCTACCACATAAACAAAAATCCTATGGCGTACGGTCTGGCCATCTTGGTGGCGACTTAACCGTACTTCCACAACCAATCCAGTGATATTTGCTCACACGTTAGTAAAATGTGTTCCATCTAGGAAACCATTCGGAATAGACCATATTCCATATGAAGTCTTTTCCTTAATTGAGCGTTCCTGTCATAACCCTAAATACGGACGATTCTTCCTGGGACACACCGTATAGCTACAAATATCCGGCATATTCACGAAATTAGGAGACGTAGAGACAAATAAAACCTTATGGGATCCAAAATAAAACAAAAGCGTAAAATAACTGTCTGTTGCCTTTTATTCAGTTCATATCTCATTCTCAACCAGCACAACCATAGCCCACATGCATTCAGTACAATGATATTTTATTATCAATAACTTTTTCTGTAACAAGTGTTTCCTGAGAGAGTTACCGTGCGCACCCTGAGGGAGCCAGTACATTGGCTAGCCAACTGGGCTGGCATGCGGACGGATCGGGCTTCAAAATCGCGTCCTACCATCGATATTTAGGTTTCCGATATTATCACCTACTCCACTGATGAAAATGACGTGATGGGTTCTTGGCGTATCTCAACTTTCATTTCCTCTTTAATGACCTAATAGTCGACGAGACGTTAAACCGTAATCATCATCATTCTTCTTAGCCTACTCTAGTTACTGGTCAGCACAGCATTCGTCTGGACAAATATAAAGTTATCTAAAAAATTTGGCTCCCTCTAGCTCTCACTTCTTATCGTTTAAAGAATGTTACAGGATATATTGCCACAGAGACAAAACTTCGTGGACCGAGGTCACTCACAGGATTTAAAAATAATAGCTCTGGTCTATGTCCTTTTGCGTACCTCATCGAAAATACGTTCTTTTCAGCCGCAGCGCACATCAGGCCATTAGTATTATGTTCTAAAGTCTAATCATTGCAACTGTAACCATGTTCTTCTGCCTCATATCTTCTTCCTCGACTCGTACCCATCTTAGTCCCCGAGTAAATTATTCTCCTCTTCCGCGAATATTTTTACGCTCATCACAATTGTACCATTCTCTGTACTTTGTGAAATATACGTAATGTGTCTGTTATGCTTTAATCAGTTACATCCTAGCTCCAGGACAAAAATGCTGTCTGATTCCGCATAAACGATTAAATAAAGGCACGTCCAGAACTATATGGATGGAAGCTGAAAGCACCTGCATGTTAGTTTGTGGAACACGCTCAATGGTGTATAAAACACTTTCTACAGTGTAACGCATCCTCGTGTTTCCTTTCACCTCGTGATGCGAAAGATACTCTTATAATTTTAATTATCAGATGGAAAAACTTAAACTGCGATCATGATACTTGATGATGGTCTTAGCCCTCTCTATAAATTCGTCCTTCTATGCGACGACTTTTTCCCAACGATCAATGACTTTGTGGAGTATTTGACTGTAAAAGCCTGTTTTTTAGGTTCAGAAAAGCCCCATTTCAAAAATTATCACGTCGCCATTCTGGAAATGCCTGCCACGCAATGGTATTTTCATTCAAGGAAAGAGGAGAAGGTCACTGGGTGTCATGCTAAAAAGAAATATGGAGGAAGGGGGTCATACCAAATTTGAAAGTCCAAAAAAGTTGCATGTGTGACTGTTTCCTGTACAGAATGATATGTGGCACTGTCGTGGAGGAAACGACCGCTTTGGACATGACTTGATGGACTTTCCGGTGAAATAATGTGTAATACTCTTCTCGAGTTTGCAACCAAATCTTTATACACTCCTGGAAATGGAAAAAAGAACACATTGACACCGGTGTGTCAGACCCACCATACTTGCTCCGGGCACTGCGAGAGGGCTCTACAAGCAATGATCACACGCACAGCACAGCGGACACACCAGGAAGCGCGGTGTTGGCCGTCGAATGGCGCTAGCTGCGCAGCATTTGTGCACCGCCGCCGTCAGTGTCAGCCAGTTTGCCGTGGCATACGGAGCTCCATCGCAGTCTTTAACACTGGTAGCATGCCGCGACAGCGTGGACGTGAACCGTATGTGCAGTTGACGGACTTTGAGCGAGGGCGTATAGTGGGCATGCGGGAGGCCGGGTGGACGTACCGCCGAATTGCTCAACACGTGGGGCGTGAGGTCTCCACAGTACATCGATGTTGTCGCCAGTGGTCGGCGGAAGGTGCACGTGCCCGTCGACCTGGGACCGGACCGCAGCGACGCACGGATGCACGCCAAGACCGTAGGATCCTACGCAGTGCCGTAGGGGACCGCACCGCCACTTCCCAGCAAATTAGGGACACTGTTGCTCCTGGGGTATCGGCGAGGACCATTCGCAACCGTCTCCATGAAGCTGGGCTACGGTCCCGCACACCGTTAGGCCGTCTTCCGCTCACGCCCCAACATCGTGCAGCCCGCCTCCAGTGGTGTCGCGACAGGCGTGAATGGAGGGACGAATGGAGACGTGTCGTCTTCAGGGATGAGAGTCGCTTCTGCCTTGGTGCCAATGTTGGTCGTATGCGTGTTTGGCGCCGTGCAGGTGAGCGCCACAATCAGGACTGCATACGACCGAGGCACACAGGGCCAACACCCGGCATCATGGTGTGGGGAGCGATCTCCTACACTGGCCGTACACCACTGGTGATCGTCGAGGGGACACTGAATAGTGCACGGTACATCCAAACCGTCATCGAACCCATCGTTCTACCATTCCTAGACCGGCAAGGGAACTTGCTGTTCCAACAGGACAATGCACGTCCGCATGTATCCCGTGCCACCCAACGTGCTCTAGAAGGTGTAAGTCAACTACCCTGGCCAGCAAGATCTCCGGATCTGTCCCCCATTGAGCATGTTTGGGACTGGATGAAGCGTCGTCTCACGCGGTCTGCACGTCCAGCACGAACGCTGGTCCAACTGAGGCGCCAGATGGAAATGGCATGGCAAGCCGTTCCACAGGACTACATCCAGCATCTCTACGATCGTCTCCATGGGAGAATAGCAGCCTGCATTGCTGCGAAAGGTGGATATACACTGTACTAGTGCCGACATTGTGCATGCTCTGTTGCCTGTGTCTATGTGCCTGTGGTTCTGTCAGTGTGCTCATGTGATGTATCTGACCCCAGGAATGTGTCAATAAAGTTTCCCCTTCCTGGGACAATGAATTCACGGTGTTCTTATTTCAATTTCCAGGAGTGTATGTCGATGGTCCTGCTGGCCTTCCTCTTCCGGGAAGGCGCAACAGGCGCCGACTCCTGCCGTACTGACTCACTTAAAATGACGGCCAGTTGGGCCGCCGACATGCTGTGTCAACTCGATTTGAAAATAAAGTTGGAAACACCAGGAGAGTATCATGCACCGGAATAGCTTCCCGAAACGCTTCGTCTTGACGGACCCGCATAATCTTGTCCGCAGATTTGGGTAGTATGCTCCTGAGACATTTTGCAGCTTACGAACGTAGTACATGGTGATCAGGAGGCTTGACAAGTCATCCCGTTTGACCTTACACAGCCGCAAAATTTCCGCTTGTGCCTCGGTTCCATGGACCTCTTAAATGGGAGTAAGCAGCCCGGAACTCAGCGACCTACGACCTTTGTTCTGTTCAAAATGTCGTGCAAGATATATAAAACTGATCAACTACTCAGATTTACTTTTTACACTACATCGCCCCGTTTGCGATAGTCTTCGAGCACCACAGCATTCACTTGCCTTGTGATTCCCGATGTTTCACACGGAGGTGGTCTGTCACTCCGGTATTCATCACTCACAAGGGGAGGCCACGACGTTTGGAACGCGGATTTACTGCAAACTTCGTACACTCGTAGTGCTCCACTAGGACAACAAAATGTGTAAGCAGTAGCGCGTACTTCTCCAGCGTTATTGAGCAAATCGCAAGGTAATTTCGGTCGTCCAATATGTACCTGTGTGTGGCTATTTTTACCATGAAGCGGCGGCAGCCGCGTGGTGGCCGGCACGGTAGCTCAGCGTGTTCAGTGAGAGGGTTTAGCTACCCTCTGTAATAATAAAAAAAAACTTAGAGAATTAACGAACAACCTGAACAAGTGTCATCGGAAGTCCGCCCCCGAACAAATTCACCGAACAATATAGAAAAAAAATTAGATAAAAAAAAGTGATTAGTTTTCAAGCCCCGTAATCGCTGGGTCGTTGGATCGAGTCCCGCTCGTCAGTTATTTTTTAATTTTTTATTTTCTTTACTATTTATATTTCAATTGATGTAATGGGAAAAATACGTGTAATTGGATGAACTTTTATTAAATTTACAATGTTATTTGGCACTCTACAAATTTTTACTATCACAAATAATATAATATTCACAACTGCCTACTAGTAAACGACCAAACGCATAAAGTGATACTGAAAATGTATGCTTGTCCGTGACTTCAAAATTGTTCGTATTTAATAGAAAGAGAACGGGAAATTGCTTCTCTTGAAGACGCTATTAAAATACACTCGATACTGCATGACCAATGATCAGCGCCGATATTTAAGGAAATGCTGTGTTATGCATGGTTTGCTTCCAAATGATCAGCTGAAAGAGAGGTTTTTGAAAATTTTTCCCACGGAAAACCTCAGAAGACCTTGCGTGTGCGGAAACAGCATTTATTCAGTGCAGCTGGTGCCGTTTAACTTTGTTTTTCATGTTTTTACGAAAAATACCGTCCCGCAAGTTGTACTCGTAATGTCGAAACCGACGATTAATTGTACATCTTTCGAAAGCCGTCTGTGCCGGTCAAAACTCTGAGGTAACAAGTCGTTTCTGGCTCCTTCCAGGTATAAGGGATTTCACAAATCACGGACAAGCCTACATTTTCAGTATCACTTTAATAGTCGGTAGTTGTGAATATTATATTATTTGTGATAATAAAAATTTGTAGACTACTAAATAACATTGTAAATTTAATAAAAGTTCATCCGATTACACGTATTTTTCCCTTTACATCAATTGTAATATAAATAGTAAAGAAAATGTCTGTGTTAGAAATAAAAAAAAAATCTGACGAACGGGAGTCGATCAAGCGACCCAGCGATTACGGTGCTTGAACGCTAACCACTTTTATTTTTTGCATTTTGTTCGGTATTGTTCGTTGCGTTTGGTCTGTGTGGACGTCACAAGACTTCCGTTCAAGTTGATCGTTGATTCCTTTACTCAGTTTTTTTTTTATTACAGAGGGTGAACAGGCCTCTGGTCGAACACCGTACCGGCGATCCACTCGGCTGCCGCCGCTTCATGGTAAAAATGGCCACACACAGGTATATATTTGACGACCGAAATTATCTTGCGATTTTCTCAATAATGCTTGAGAAGTACGCGCTACTGCTTACACATTTTGTTGTCCTCATGGGGTACTACGAGTGTACGAAGTTTGCAGTAATTCCGCGTTCCATACGTCGTGGCCTCCCCTTGTCAGACTCTTTTGATTACGCTCTAAGCGTCTGCGCAACCTAACCGCTGCGACATATGATGGTGCATTGCTGCTGTACACCACGACCAACTCAGAATGGACTGTTGCAACGTAGTTCCGTTCAACTGCAGAAAACGTATTGCCGCATGATACTCTACTTTATCAATGATATGAAATATCTTGTTTTGGCACCTTTAGCCGAATGCTACGGTACTAAGGCGTGAGAGTTTTAATGATTACCAGAACTACAGATATGTACCTGCAAAAAAAATTACTTAACTTTATTCTTCCAAGAGATAATTGAAAGAGCATGACTTGTCCTCCCGTAGAGAAGCTACTGAACTAGTTAAATTGCATAACTTGTGGCCATTTTGACACTGTCTGACGTATCGTTGAGAGGCCGCTCTGCAACCATAAATAACATTTACTTTGTGTATACTGTTCCACACACATGAGAATAACATTTGCATCACTCTTGTTCCTTGCAGTAACTCAGGTCATTCCGGCATAAATGTTTCTGGAGCCGCGACCTCCACCACCACGTGCGCCTTGAGGAATCAGCTAGCCGTTAGCGTGCTAGTGAATTGCCTTCACTGAATACGCGGAGGCGGAAAGCGGCAGCAAAGTTTCCGCGAAGTTCTTTGTCGCAGAGTTGAGCTGAAAGAGACCGAGGAATGAGTTTTCTTTGCGGAAACATCCTATTATAATTTTAATAACCCGAAAAATAATATTGGCTCTCTGACGGAGAGAAGGAGCTTCGCCTTTAATCACAACGAAGAGGCTCTTTCTGCAGCTGCACGAAGCGAGTTCCGGAGTTTAGAACGGCATTCGCCGGCGGGCGGGACTGGCTGACATCTTATCGCGGATACGGTCGCGACGTCTCGCAAC